>NC_060248.1:87000204-87303234 GCF_921293095.1 Ischnura elegans
TCAAGTGGCCATTTTTACCAACCATTCACGATCGAAATTACAAGTATTGAAATGATTCAATAATTCAGTGCTTAATCTATAATTTCTGCTGGCTCTTACTCGTTATGTTTATAAATTACGGAAATAAAGTTATAGCCAAAACGAACAGTCAAACACGTACATCTTCAAACGGACGCCGTTTTCAGGAACAGGCACCACGTTTCAGGATCCTAGGGGCCATATTTTCCAGCCGCTCACGATCGACATTACAAGCATTGAGATTCTTCAGTATTTCATCTACAATATCTCTTCTCTCTGCCCACCGGGGACAGCCCCCGGCGCATTTCAATCAAGTGTCTCTGCGGGGAGCACAGAGACGAAGCCCACAAAGGCGATGACACGGCGCGCACATTAAAACTAACATACCAACCTCGGAGGATGGAGTCTCGGTCAGTACGTTCCACTGACCACGGTCAGCAAGGGAAACGATAACTCTCGCGGCGAGTCACGGGCCGTCGAATTTTAATGACTTGATTTCCGTCCCCACCCCAGGCGTACTTCCAGTCGGCGATCAATGCGAGAGAGGGAGGAGGGTGCAATGAATATTGATGCAATAGCCACGATCCCCGGGCACGAGAAGAGAAAGTATTCAATATGCGCTCTTGGTGAAACATTTTACTCTAATCAATTTTACAAGCAGAGCTTTGAACTCTTGGTTTTTGGTGTTAAATCCAATGGAAAACGAGAGGCGAAGGGTTAGTAATTTGGTCGAAGGCACGGTAAAATACCCTTCAAAAATTCTTATTCTTATTTATACGTGCTGACATAAATAAGTTCTACAATATAAGCCGAAAAGTTGTCGAAATCCTAACTCGCAGACTATACTCCTCAAATTTTGGGGGGTTTTGTTGTCAGCATAGTCTTCATTGGGACTTAAAACTAAGTAGTACCTACACTTTGAAATAAAATTTGGAATAATTAATAAAAAATCTGTTTCTTTAAGTTTACCAAAAGAAGCATGGGCCCAGCAAAAGTCCAGTGGGTAGAGCGCAAGGCTCCCTTAAGGGAAATTCATACGTCATTGGCTAAATCTGGGGCTAGCTCAACCCTCATCTACCCAAACAAACCTTCGGGCTGAGTCACTGAGTAGGACCTTACAGATGTAACTTTTCATACTCATATATGAATCTAGTTAATTTCAGTAGCATTAAATTGTCAAAATTTCTATGATAAAAACGGGTCAGTGTTTGAAGTGCTAGCGTAGCAAGTAAGGCAAGGGAACTCATGACGAAGTCTCCCTCTTTCGGCGGCTCTTTTATTATCGTTGGGGGACAATGGCACCCCTCACTTTCTCCCTCAAAAGCCATCCGACTAGGACAGGAAGAAAAGATTAAGGGGATGAAGAGGAGAATAAGAGAAATCATATGGGGTTGATGGGAAAGTGAGATATTGAGGGATTGTTTTGAGAGGGCGTGCACACAGGATGACGAGGCTATTGTAAAGTTATCAACATACCGCTTCAACTATCGGTCCTTCACCCACTGTCATCATAACAGTAAATAGGTGTCATTGCTTTGTCTCCACCCTTGAACGCCTAACGTGTATATATGATCACATCCGTGATTGCTGTCTCTATCATTTCCTAATTGCAGTTTTTTTAATTCGTGAAATTTAACGTTTTTAGTACACCATTACACAATTATTAGAATTCCGAAGTATGTATTAGTTTTAAATAAAATAATAATACGTGGTTTTCTTAATTTTTGGGCTTAAAAATAGAATCACGCAAGATTATATTTTAAGTTAATGAAAAGAAGCATACATCCACAGTGTAAAACATTTATATTTAAGCTATAAAAATTGAACTTGCACGAAAAACTGCTGAAGAGCTAATTAGGCGCAAGAAAAAATACATAATACAGGGAATATAGTTTAACAATTATCGCAAGTAGACGAGTATATTGAGTCCACATAACACGGCATAAAAAATTGGTGATTAAATAATGATCACAAAAACTATTACCAGAAATAATGAATGATAAAATAGACAATAAAGATTAAATATAAGCGGGCAGACTAGGGTATTACAACAATCAAAATACAAAAATAAAGCCAACCTGACTTATGACGTGTATGTAGTAGGCACAATCCTTGAGGGGTGAAAATGCCGAAGGATATGTGGGTATGCGCCGGGGGCCGTGTGCCGCTCCCATCTTTTCCACCGGAGCGCTCTCATATATTCCAACATATCTTCTCCCCTCCGACTCATATTCTCCCTCCATTCAGCCTCCCGCCACCGCCCACACAGCGAACCCGCCCCACCGCCCACGGCCCCCGCCAAAGAACCCGCAGGGTGTGGACGGAGCGCGAAGAAGAGAGGGGCTCTCGCGCGTGGCACGAATGTTGTCGCCCCCGGGTGAGGGGTTGGGGGATTGAAGGGGGGGGGGGCGCTCTACGGCGACAACGGAAAAGCCTCACTCACCTGAGGAGGGGCGCAGGGGGTCTGATGGTCGTCTCGTGAATAGACGGAAGGAGGTAGAGGGTTGATATTGGGGAAGAGAGGTAAGGTACACTAAAAAGTAGACTTTCTCAAATTGGGAGGCATCCATTTGAATTAAGCATTGTATCACAACAACAGGAAAATAGTAATCCAAGATTGAAACTAAAGAAACCAAACTTAAAAGTCACAGTTATTGAACAAAATATATGAACTGAAAATCGGAGAAAAATAATAAGCTAAATAATAGGAACGTATTGGGAAAGCGTCAGTAAATAGTTTTACTGTATCATGAAAAGGCATCAGAATATATACTTACCGATGAAATTGATGAGGTCGTTCTCGACTGATAAGAATCTCCTAATATGACCGAGTCAGAGTCGAGTTCCTCATATAGAATATTTTCTTAATTTTAGATGGAATACGGCTATAATGATGGCATCAAAAGCAATTATAAAGTTAAGGATATTCTTTTAACATAGAAACGGCATCTAACATAGAGTCCTACATCCTTGGGTTAAGTTAACCCTCCTTGGCGATAGGTACAATTTAATCTAATCTCTAGCATTTTTTTAGGAACGCCAACGTCTTCCTCCGCGGCCCTCCCAGAAAAAGATGGGAGGCCCACTATTTTTCATGAAGAGACGGGAGATTGTGGAGGAGTACAATTACGTGGAGGAGTGGGAGAGAAGCGGCGTGGTTCCTCGAAGGGAGTCATCTGCATGTTACAGCGGAGCAGACGCCGTGCGGGCGCGTGGCAGGGCATGTCGCTGTCACGCGATGGGACTCGACCCCAGAAAAAGAAAGAGACGAATTTCCGCATTTAAAAAACGTTACAACCCACCGCTCGCTTTTTATGGGCAGAAATAAAGGAAAAAAAACCTCCCACAACTCTAAGGTGGGTCTCCTGGATGAGGATGAGTTCGCAGGGTTGACACTCTGCTCCATCTCCAAAAATAAAAATGAATAATGAGCCTTGCGAAACCCTCTGCCTCACAGGAAAATCAACACCAGAAGTTTGTCACCTTTTTCCACCCATGTAACTGCTTCTCTTTCGCTTCACTGTAGAACTGCCTCTTCTAGTCTAAGGGTTGCAACTCTGGGTTCAACAAATTACAATTTCTAGCAATAAGAATTTGCTCCCACAGTCCACAAAAATAGCGATTGCGATTTATTATTGAGACTGATTAGGTGTAATTCAACATCTAGGGAGCGTTAAAAAGATATTAGGTTCGTTACTTGATGAAAGTAACATATGCATATTACGCAAATTGATACCTAATAATAAATAAAAGCGATCTAAAAAAAGACGTTTTTAATGAAGAATAATGTGTATTCCACCAACTTACATGGATTAAAATTCAAGTAAACTCGTAAATAGAGCCCACAGATCTCATCTGCGTAGAGGAATTATGTGAACTATATGTGGCGTTCGCAGTTTGTGAAGTTTGTTACCATCGCTATTGAATAGTACTCATCAAGACTCCCAGTGACGTCGATGGAATATTTCCAAAAGTTAATTTAAACTGAGGAAGCATCTACAACCCTGTTTGTTATTTGGGTAATTAGGGCTACGCAGTTAGGTTCAATAACAATCCTTTGACGCTGGAATGGACCAATACCAGTAACACATTGCGTTTCATCGCAAAGTAAACGAGATTCTCGGAGAAAATGATGCAAGGCGAAAGAATTTCTAAATTATTCCCTTCGCCACGGTTAAGTAAGCCACAGTCTTCAAGCCGAAGGTCAGTCTGATAGGATAGGGTAGAGCTCGCCAATTACCCAGTCCAACAGTGTGTGAAATTTATGCGTTTACATTTGAGGCCAGTTCCTTTCCCTGAGCCACTGTGAATCCCGAGAAAGATCCGGTGCTCATTAAACCATACGGATATGGTTGTAGCTCTAAGACTTCGATTCGCTGACGAAGGTAGGTTACAGGGATTTCATTTTAAGGTTTCATGCTTCTTCTAATGCTGGGAAGGAACCAGAGAGGAAAAGTCAACGAATCGAAAAATAAGATAAATAAGAACGCAATAAGCCAATTTACATTGAGAGGAAATTTCCATTGGGAAGTGAGGAAATTATAGATGCCGATTGTGTGTTTCATTCAATAAGTGGTTTCAGGTGTACGTAAATAATAACCCTCCTGATACGGACATTTCTTTTAAATAATAAAGCACCATAATTTTAATTGTAATGATTCATTTTTAGCTGAGAACTCTAACACAACCGATGAAGGGAAACGACAATTCATACATGAAAATGCCATATTAGCACCGGAATCTATTCATAAAAATCTCAGGAAACGGCGAAAGACAAATAAAAAGAATTTCATAGTAAACGTTAAAAATTACCCTCGCAAAAAATTCAAGGATTAAAGTATACTAATGCTCGATGAAATGGCATTCAAAGTGAACAGTTCTCTATTTATCTACAATTTACAGGTGTAGGGTACGGCATAATATACTTATAGGTATTTTACTTCCATGGGGTCGAGGGAGGTTACCCCGGGCCACACATTAGAGGAAGTCATACATTGAGAGCATGGAGATAAGCATGAAGCATGGAGAGAGCATGAAGCATGAAGGGAAATTTGACATTTCATGTCTTACAATGCCATTTTAGCCCCGGAATCTATTATTAAAAATCTCCGGAAACGGCTAAAAACATATAAAAAGAATTTCATAATAAACGCTAAAAATTACCCGAGCAGAAAATTCAAAGATTAAGGTACACTAATGATCGACGCAATGAGATTCAAAGGTGAAGAGTTTTCTATTTCTCTAAAACTTACAGGTATAGGATAAGGCATAATATACTTTTAGGTCTCAATGGGGTCACGGGAGGTGACCCGGGGCCACACATTAGAGGAAGTCATCCTTCGAGAGCATGGAGATAAGGCGGCGGCGTCTTGGACAGCTTTGACTTCCATCACGGGCGTTTGAGCGGGGGTGGCTGGAGGTGAAAGTGCGGAGAGGGCGCAGGGCGTCGCCGCCGCCCGTCCAGGGGTCGCGGCGGCGGCGGAGAACACAAGCGTGGGTGGAACGAGGCGGGGGCACGGGGGGTCGCTTCGCGGGAGGACAGCCAAGGGGGCGGCCGGAGGGGGCAGGCTGGAGTCGGCGGCGGAAAGACGTGATCTGGGCGGTTGAGGCCGTCAAGAGGGGGCAAGGCACACACAAGCGCACGGATGACTAATGCCGGGCCTTCACATTAGTGCACGAAGTGCTGGGGGTGGCGACCCTATCCACGGCCAAGAGTCAGGCGCAGGCATTCACTCCTAACGTTTTCCTTCAATGAATGAGCCCTTACATATATTTTAAATTTATACAATTGATTTGAGGATCAAATATATATGACGCTCAATAGGCCTACATATCTAATGGGGAGGATATTTCCGTAAGAGAGCGAGTAAACCCAACTTGCAATTTGCGAGAGAATAATATTTAAGTTAATTAGAGGTCACCAATGCTCATTCATATAAAAAATAGTAGATAGCGACCAATAAGTAATTAGTATTTGCATTCAACGCGGTTCCCATTAATAATTTTACTCATAGTCATATTTCAATCACCACATTCATACTCATATTAATCATATAGAATAGTCATATACATTTATTACGGGAAGAAATAAAATTAATATTCCGGATAAACAGACATTATGAGAGAGAATGGAAGAAACACGTCACGCGTCGGATGATATGCAGCGAGTCGCCGAACCGAACCGCAACACTGAGCCACAGGTGGAGAATTTCACACATTCAGGGTAGAGAGACCTTTTCCCTCTCTGGCCCAACTCGCATATCGAGGATACTTTTTTTTGGGGTGTCCGAAGACTACACCCGGGATTCAAATCCGGGACCCTATAACCAACATACTTCGTTCACCCACCAGACAACTTCTTTCCCCATTATTCACTCACTAGAACGAAAATAGCACGCCGTTCCACAGGTTGTCGACCGCTGCTCCAGTTTTGCGGGATGATGATATATGTATACAAAGAAGTTGATTCACAAAATAAACTCGGGGACAAGTAAACAATACACAGGAGAGAGTGAATGGAGAGTTCCGTCTCCATCTCCCCCCTCTTCTCGCCCTGTAACCTCTCCACCTTCCCCCCACCCCTCCACCAACCCGTCGCGCTCGTTACCCTCCGATTCATGTCACACTGTTGTGATCGCCCCGTGGAATGGGGGGAAAGGGCGGGGGCGGAAAATTACAAATGGCCTCTCTCTCCCCCACTGCCCCCAACAGGTCGACTCCCTCCAGGCAGCGTGTGTGCCCCATGGCCTCCACGCTCGGCCGCACCGTGGCGCTGGGGGGCGCCCAGCGGGGACGACTACACGAGTCTACTCTTTACTTTGTTCGTAGCTGGCAATCCTTTCGAGTCATGATCTGCATGGAAGTCCATGCAATGGAAACTGATTGGAGACAGCAGTGGCGTAAGTAAGGGGGGGGGATGAGGTGATACATCCCCCCCAAAGCCTCGGAGAAATAAAAAAAAGTAATGATAAGAGAAATAAAAAAAAAATGAAACTGACCAAAACATATTTATTTTAGTCTAGTTTTGACATATTATAACTGCATCTGCTTAAAGTTAAAGATCATTTATTAACATCATGGCAGTGAGTCAGTTGAGTCATTGAAATGAGTGATTTTTCAAAAGTTTTCCCAGAAGTTGCCTGGGGGAGGGGTCGCCGCCCAGGCGCCTCTATGACCCCCTAAATATATTCCTAGTTACGCCACTGGGAGACAGAGTAGGGCTTCTCAGATGAATTTCTATTACTTATAACATTTCTTTTTTTAATAAAGCGACCCGGATTATATGATACGGGTGACATATTTTCGCCCCAAATTTTACTCCGTGACCCGGAACAAATTCCTAGCTACGCCACTGGGAGACAGATTAGGGTTTCTTAGATGAATTTCTTACTTGCCTACTTACTTATAGCATTTTTTTTTAAATAAAGCGACCCGGATTTCGACGGTTAATCCTCATCATCAGAATTAAATAATTAGCTCTTTTAAGCCTGAAGATGATTCATCAAAACCCTGGTCTCCTCATTTAAAAAAATAATTAGTGCTATAAGTAATAGATATTCATCCCAGAAACCTTAAAATAGAATATCACGAAGTTAAACATGAGTTGGTGAGTTTTGGAGACAGAGTGTTCGATATCACTGAAGTAGTGTTGGATTAAGTTGTTGCTTTGGAGGGGAGGTCTTTCCGCGGCCCCTTGGTGGTATGCAATCCCCTTGGCAAAATTGCGCCTTGAGGTATGACATGCAATACAAGATATGTAGACAGGTGGTTTTAAGAAATCCGTCAATTTATTTAGACACTGTTTGTTGAGATGGTGAAATAAAAATTTCATTGAAGATCTCTCTTAAATATTACAATCTTTACAATTTTTCCAGAAATTACATGGGGATTGACTGCCCCCTTCTACCCAGGGGCGCAGCTAGGAATTAAGTCTTAGGGGGTGGGGGGATGTTAGGTGAAACTAATACGGAAGTGTATGGGGGTACGGAATACCTGTCAGGGTAAGCGGGAGGTGCGGGGACCCTCCCCAAGAAAATATTTAAGATAAATGATTCAAAATGGTGAGTTTTACGGCTTAGTGAATAGTTTGATGTTTTGTTTGTCAGTCATCCGTCCCCCTGATATTAGCTAAAAATTTGTCACATTAAAATATTTTTATTAAAGATATTCTTTGAGCTCTGGGGGGTTTCCACCGAATACAATTTAATACAATTTAAGGTAAGTTTACATGGAGCAAGTTGCGAATCAACCCAGCTTGACATCATTCCCTCGTTCAGCAGATTTATTTGCCTCGCAAAAAATCCAATTCCCTATCATTCTGTCCCTGAACCCTGCCTTTTCCTCCCTCTTCTCCGCTCGCTTGACGTCCTTTTCTGTATCACGATTTTTAATAAAATATTTTCTTTATAAGAGAATAGTTATTACTTGTATAAAACCATTGGAAAAATAATTGATAAGGCGAGAACAAGCAATTGATTAATTATTTACAATGATTCGAAAAACTCATTCGAACTGATCAAATACCGTATTTGACAGCCGTCGAAACAGAGATAATTCATTGGTTTGGACGATTTACTGATACAAGATTCTATGACATATTCACACTACTAATTTTAAAACAGAATGAAAGAGAGATTGCCACAAAATTTACATAACTATACATAAAAATACATAACAGACCCAAGACGGAATGTAACCAGCTGAAGCAGATATGCGCCTGTACGATACAGCCCGCGCAACCACTTGTCATGGCATAACGAAGGGGTTACAGTCGTTCATTTGAACACAACCTATAAGAGTACCCCAAAGAATCCTTAGCCATATTAATGGAGCCAAAGTTGTCATCGACGGGTGAATAAGCACTGGGGGTCGGCTAAAACCTGTTCGCGACTTCTTCAGAATGGCTTTTATTCTTGAGGGCAGCATTCTTGCCAGCTGATCTCGCGAAGGCGTCAACCTTGATACCGCCTCCGCAATTTATTCATTCTTTATTCAGCTCTGCCCAAATATAATTTCATGAGACATATGAATGCGATCGGAATTTGTAAAAAAAAAGCCCCTGAACAAAGCAGGGTCATTCAGCCCTGCTCACATAAAAATAAATCACCTCTAAAAATAATAAATGTAATCCAAGGGCACTATAGCAAACTATGTTCATGGATCATTCACCCGTAAATAAACGAGTGATAACACTTCATATCAAAATGCGAATTTTGCAAAATAATTGAACTTCCAAGATACCACAGGTCAAAAATGTTTTAAATAAAGACTATTTTTGCTAACTATCATAATTGTACTAGAATATATGTCTTTCCCTCCCTTAAAGGGGATGTATTTTTCCTGCTCAACAGGTCTTATTTTTGACTCATTAATCATTAAGCACTTATGCAAACGTCAAGAACTTTTCAGACTATGTGAAGTAGACTCCAGCCACATATGGAAAGTAATTAAATTTGAAAATTTACCTCAATCTATTCTCGGATTCTACATTTTTATGTGTTCGATATGGCAGAATGCTGAAATAGGTCCATTCTATACACGAGGGCTTAAAGATGGCAAGAGGCGAATGATAATATGTCAAGGAGAAATAGAAGGCAGGTTTAAATCAATTTTTAAGATTGTAACGTTAAAAATAATCTGTGATCCCATTAAAAATCGATACTTCAAAGACAGATTTTTGGAAGGACAGTTGCCCTCCAATTCCCGTGGCGCCTTTTCCAACGGCGCTTATTACTGCATGGATACGTGGAGATGACCGCCGCCGTCTGAAGCGATCCCATCATCCATTGTATGGTGATTCGCTATCGGGCTGGGCACACGAAATTGGATGTCTCCAGGGGAGCCATTGGAGCAGGGCGTGGGCTGGGATTGGATGAGGAAAGCGGTGACGGGGAGTGATCCACGACCTGCGCTCAAGAGTCGGGGGACCCCGTGGTTGAGAAATGAAAAAATATTACGCTTACGTCAAAAACTCATGGCCACAAGTAATATAAATGTATAAAATATAAATAAAAAAACAATATAGAACATAACCACGCTTTATTTTCGAAATGCTACTCTTTCACTCTTTAACCTCATCTAATATCCACGACCACAAAAACTAAGAATCTTGGTTTAATTTTTCCCGAATCTTTCAAACTATCATATTTTCCTGTGTCTTATGTACGGTAACAGTGCCTACATCAGCGCGGTGTTACTTGAAACCAACTTGATTTCCCAGCATCATTAATCATGAAATTTTGCATAATGCCTCACTCATGAATAAAAATACCAGTATTCATAATGATTTCAGCTGTAACAACATTTGGGGTGAAAATATGTCACCTGCAAATCCGCGAAATAGCACTGCATGTTCCTTCGGGAAACATAAAGCTGGTTTAGGTTTACCTGATAGACATACATATACAAAGCATGTAGACACAGGCAAACTCCATAAAGGAGCACGCCTTTACTACCCACGCGGCTTATCTCTAATTTCGATCATCGAGCTAACAAGACATCATGGGAACCTGTCACCTGACAAAATGGACTGTTCGAACTGAAAACGAAAACTGGTCCTCAAACTGCTTATTTTACATGGGAAAGGGCCAATCGAATAATGCTTTTATAATATATCGTATCCTTCAAAAAGGAATGGCTACCACACCTCTAAGGGATCCTCGTTGATAATTAAGGTACTACAGAATATTTTATTCATCATAGTACAGTGTCTCTCATTGCAATTTGAGCGAGTCATAGTTGCCCAAATATATATAGTTTTCTAGCATAATCTATAGAAGGAATCTTGGCTGAGAATTCAAGAAAAAATCTACAGAAGCTCGTACTATGAAATGTTTAACACTAGGGGTACACATCTCGGGAATGAACGCATTTTCGAAAAGTTTTCTTCAAATTATTTTTGCGGCAATTGAAACTTTTGAAACGTCCGAGGAAGGCCACGAGGCATGTACTTGGGACAGATAAACAAGGATAGAAGGAAGAAGAACATCAGAGAACTAAAAAAAAATACCTTTTGAAAAGCAGAAATACAAGGAAAATACACCAATCCAAGCAATATTAAAACGAATATGAGTAATTGCTTTTTCCTATCGATATGATATCACTTTTCGTACATCCCAATCACTACCATCCCTATCGAGGAAGGGCAGCTTAGGCGGGGAATAGTGGTGAAGTCAGGCGTAGGGGAAGAAAGCAATGATTCCCATCAACCACCAATATACCACATTGAAAATCGTGTGCCCGCCCCAGGCGATAGAGGGTAATCTGAAGAGATTTAGGACTCGCCCTCGCTGATTTCGGCGGGAGAGAAATAAGAGGTCCATCATCCGAATGGGTTGCACCAATTTCGACGTTGGGGCCACCGGAACGGCGGCGGATGAGCTCCCCCGCATGATTTGGTACCGCGGCCACCATTTTCGGAGCAATCATGGCGGGAAAGTAGCCCTCCTCTTCTCCCCCCGGGGGCTGATGGGAAGACTCGCTGGAGCGTACTTATTAACGGAGATTATGCTAGAAAACTATATATATTTGGGCAACTATGACTCGCTCAAATTGCAATGAGAGACACTGTACTACTACTACTACTACTACAGCGGACCACGAGATATTCGTAAGGACGTGCTCATCTTCGGGACCCAATGGGTGCCCACCGCTTTTTTTTCTTCCCCCGGCATTTATGATTCAATTTACGGAGGAGGCCAGTTGAGATTTACGGCGCTGGTTCACAAAAACCCACGAAATCATCTCGTGACAACAGACACTATACTCAATGGCTGGAAGTGATTGCTGAAAAATGAACAGGTTAAGTGGAGGCTAAGGCATAGATTGAAAGTAAGTGGTACTGAAGAAGATGTATGCGGATGAAGAAAAGACAAGTCCTGGATACTACACGATGTTTTTGGAGGAGATGATGGATGGATGGGAGGGTGGTTTAAAGAAATTACACTGCGAAAGTTTCACATATTAAAGAAATGAACTAGGACTTCCAGAAATATACATATACAGAGAACATTGTCTCTTATTAACAATGGCAAAGGGATGGCGAAATGTAGAGCGATATCGCGCCAATGGAATAACATTAGATTGGTCAAATTACCCAGCATATGATATATAGTATTCTTAACACAACTGACATAATGTGTGAATTAAAAATCGTTGAGGTCATTCAAATACAAGATATAACGTAAAAACCTTTTGAATCACGTAATGAATGATGTGCAATGGGTTAAAATTGGCAAATGGAGTATGTTCTAGAACTACTTTGAAAAATATAACATTTGTGAATATCGTCCGTTCGCTGCCTCTCAATACACAAGTAAATCCAGTTGCAAACCTTTGTATTTAACAGGTGCATAAAATTTTCGGAACGAGGTCTCTCAAAAGACTAGAATAAAACTTTAGTGATCCAAGATTTTCACGACCGACGTGATAATACGAAACTGACCTGACGATAAAACGAAACGTATCAGAACCGGCCGTATGAATGAATCGAAAATTTCTGAGTTGAAATAAAATCTAATTGGAACCGTTTCATTTGTTATATGATGGATATAGCGAGCAAAAGGGTGAAATAGAGGGCTATAGTGCTTATATCTACTAGCTGTGAGGGATCCAGAGAGGGTAAGGGGTACCCAATTTTCACTAGATAAAATGGTAATTTATTTGGGCCCCACTACTACTGGTAGGCTACCCTCGAGGCCTCGCAACTTACATCCTTGCCCCATTCCTGGATCGGCTGCTGTATACCAATGCTAGGATTGTACCCCTATGAACGACTGAGTTGATGTTTTTGGATTCGACGATGGCGAGGAATGAGAGGTCCAGAACCCAAGATTGGGCATAATGAAAAAGACCAGTTGCGCCCATTGTTTCGAAAGCGATCTGCTGTTCCCCCGCTGTCCCCCCGGCTCGGGTGGAAAACAGAAGGAGCTGGCATGCCAACGGCCACTTCTCCCGCCGCTGCTTACTGGTGCGCATTTCGCGTGCCTCGCGCGCACCGCACGCGCCCTGCGTTCATAATGCGGAGCGTGTGTTGGCCCGAGTGCGGCGGACACGGCTGACGCTTAAATAAACGGACGAGAGCGTGCGTATTATCCAGCCCATAGATCGCCTGCTGGACGCAAGGATTCCTGGGAATCGTCACCGCTCCTCCGCGATCCCATAACTTAGGGTCGCGTCGGAATCCATCGTCTCCCTCTCGCTGAGGATTCTTTTCTTTCGCCACGCGAAACACTCGCGTGTCTCCGATGAGCAACAGTACGGCGGCGATGAAGACAGTGCCAGCAGAAAAGAGTCGCACGATCATGAATTGTGTTGTATTGTTGTAACCTTGATAGATAAAGCACATGGAGGTGGGCGCCGCCGATAGCCAGCTCACGCCATGGCGACGCTGACGACTCGGCCGAAATTAAGACATGCATCTACACCTAATATGTACAAAAATGTGTACCCAATATTAAATTTAATGCTTTTTTTAGTTTTTTTTCCTGTAAACTAGTTGTTAACTGCTAGTGATTAATTCATCTACATAATAACCAGCAAGCCGCTTAAAGTGCGTGTGGCAGGGGGTGTTAGGACACCTGCCGTTTACACATAAAAATGAAGTGCTCTAACGAAGTTGGGACCAGCGTTTAATAAAGTCCTTTATGGCTCGAGGGAAAACGAATTCCCATTTCTATCTAATTAGCACCGTAGAGAACGTCGGCGTGAACGCCGACGCCCGCAGCACTTACTTGCTAACTTTGCTCTCTTGGCCCCCAGAGTTCAGCCAAATTTGGCGCCGATGACTTCGTCATCTCCTTCTTTTTCCGAACGCAAGCAAATTACACGTCCACATTGCTGCTCGAACGCAGCAATGCCCCCCTCACCAGCATATGATTCTCTTGATTTCTAGTCCTGATTTTTTTATCTGTCCGTATTAATCGATTTTTAAAATACGCCCGGATGCCGCACACTGATTTGAGAAGCTTCTTTCGTGTCCAAAAATCGATCTGATAAAATAGTTTTTTTTTAGGTCTTACTTGACGTTATCACGAAGAAAAATGTTGAATTCAATAGGCACTTAATGAAATCTCAAACATATAATAAGGTGATGCAGCACATGCCTGTATAAATATTTTTCCTTGGGGCACTTTGAGCGGAAAGAATAAAATCTTACACCATTATATCGATACAATTTCTAACCAAATTCAATACTGCAACCAAATTCAATACTAAAGTCAGCAAAAAAATCACCATGGCAATCAACAATTTTTAGCAAGGCAAAATGTGCATTTGATTATAACTTGAGAGGAAAATGGAGAAGTAGCATCTCTATAGTTGCATGATCTCAGTATTACCACAATTTACTCCCAAACCTTCCTCAAATTTTCAGCAAGACACTTAAAACTTTCCCATCAGCACCTACCTATATGATATTCCTCCTTTCTATCGTATTTCACCAACTCATTTTACTATCACCTAAATCCTCGGAACTGTTAATAAAGCCATTAGATAAGTTATAACGGAAAAATCGTAGAACTATTGGCAAGAGATAATATAGTATTCACTCAGACGAAATTTGTGCGTAAAACCCTGTGGTAAATTAGTGAGCGCTATTCCAGGAAAACAACCTAGGGTCTAAAGAAGGGCTTTATCGATTTCCCACCTGATGAATGATGACATGTCTGCTCAATTTTCAATTCGGTATTCGAAACTTAGGCAGCAATGTTATAATTGAACCGGTGGGAAACCCTGTAGTCCTCCAAGATGTAATACGCTGGGAAAACATGAGATAAAACTTAACCTAGGTGCTATAAATTTTTGAAAAGTTTCCGGAAACCACTAATATGAACAAGCATTTCATACAGGACTTATTGCAGAGGCATTTGATCAAGATACGTTCAGGTCTAAACTACTAAATGGAATTTGATTTCGCATTTGCGATGGTAGGAATACACTGACGCTCGATAAAGAAATTTTATTTTCTCCCGTCTCGACCACAAGGAAAAAATATATTTCCAGACGGTAAAAAGATGCCGGACAGCATTCTTGGGAGCCACACGAGCACATAACTAATACCGTGGCCATCAGAACATTATGGGACGGAATCCAGTCCCGGCCTCCGGAGACAAAACAAATACGACGCGGCGCATCGAACGATTTCTTTCCTTTTTGTAGATTTAAAAGATGAATTATTTAACATGTTAAAATTTTATGATGCAATATAATGAGCAAAATTCAAGCATAGACAAAGAATACAAAAGAAAAAGATAAATGCAAAATGGTGAAATTGCTACTTGGAATAAAAAAGAAAAAAATCAAAACAGCTGGAAAAATATAAACAATATAAAATAAGAATAAAAAATGAAATAATAATTAATAGCTTCTATTATATATCCGATTTTGAGGGATCAATTTTATTGATATTTGATTTGTTTGAGTGTGAAAATTTTATGTTTTTCTGACTCCTCTCAAAATTTGTTTTTTTTTATCTGCTAACATGGACATAACACAACACCCACATCGTACAAAAATACGCACAATATTATTCAAAATGTTATCTGGCTGGTCGGGGATAACATGGTTTATTATTAACAGATGCAACGCGCCTACGACGCGACGCGACAAATTAATTAAGTGAATAATAATATATAATAATAATAATATATAATTTATTCCATTTACAATCAAATATTACATTTTAGAACATACTTAAATATTTTGGAATATATAGGTACCCCTTTGAGTAGTTTTGGGGCTACCATCTTAAACGTTTTACATAGGTCTGGTGCTAGCACACATGAGAAGTAAAATTTCTTTGTATTCAGTTGTTCTATTGCCGATTGCATTCATTATTACAAAACGTATTTCAAATATTTGGACAAGGATAACTATTTTTCTTATTTTTCTTATATAAACGCATAATTACATACATAGAATATACAATATACCTTTTATTGTAAACTTTTTAACCCACCTTTCTTAGTAGAAACTCTACTTCCTCACACATCATAAGCCATTTTTTAACTGCGGATTTAAATCCCCATCTTTTTTCTGAGTTTGCTACATTACTCGGCAACATGCTAAACAATTTAGGCCCTAAGTAATTGTATGACTGTCGATAAATTTCGGTCGTCGGCCTAGGTATATGGAAGTTTCTCCAAGCTCTAATGTCATAGTTTTGTGGTCGGGCCTTTTCACCACTACGGTTATAGAATATTCTAAGGACTTTATAAATGAATAAATGCCTTAGTGGGAGGACATCTAATTTTTTGAATAGAGGAAATGAGTGGCTTTTCCTATACGATCGTGTTATAACCCTGATAACCCTTTTTTGCGCCACTATCAATGGTTTAATGTTGATAAAATATGCTCCACCCCAGCAGGCTATTCCGTATTGCAATCTTGAATTAACGAGAGCATAATATACCATTTTTAACACTGATTCAGGGCATATGTATCTGAGGAAGTAGAATTTTCTTACAATAGTAATCATTTCTGATTTTAATTTATTTATGTGAGACTTCCATTTACAATTTTGGTCAAAATATATACCTAAATATTTTATTTGACTAACCTGTTCGATCAAAATACATTTATCACAGGAAGTAACATTATCTTTTATACAATTTGCACATTGATAGTATAGTTTACTTTTGTTTGAGGTAGATTTACTCATGCTAAACATAATATATTTCGTTTTTTCACTTAACAACATATAATTAGCCGAAAACCACATATTGAGTGTTAATAGATCACTTTGTATGTGTTCATATAGATCATCAACAATATTAACAGAGTAACTTAGTGCAGTGTCATCTGCGAATGACGTTAATTGACCTTTAAACCTGCCAGCACATAAATTGTTTACATATATTAAAAACAGTATGGGTCCCAACACAGAACCCTGTGGGACACCACAGGTGAGTCGAATCTTTTCACTGTAGCAATTTTTGAG
This sequence comes from Ischnura elegans, assembly GCF_921293095.1. Taxonomy (NCBI): domain Eukaryota; kingdom Metazoa; phylum Arthropoda; class Insecta; order Odonata; family Coenagrionidae; genus Ischnura; species Ischnura elegans. Next base: position 87,017,159 of record NC_060248.1, read on the forward strand.
ACGCACACATTGATCTCGATCACAAAGATAACTTTGAAACCAATCATATGCGGTTCCACGTATACCCGCTTCCCATAATCGATTCATTAGTATGTTATGATTAATGGAGTCGAAGGCTTTGGTAATGTCTACAAATAAGCCAGCAACTCTACAGTTCTTATTCAGTCCGTCGTTCAGCTCTGAACAGAATTTTAATAATGCATCCTCTGTACTCTTACCACTCATAAATCCAAATTGGTTTTTATTGAAAAAACTATGCTGATTTAGAAATTTAAGAAGTCTGACTTTAACAACTTTTTCTATTATTTTAGCAAATACAGATAATAGGGATATTGGTCTGTAATTATTTACGTTCATTTTATCACCTTTTTTAAAAATTGGTATCACTATTGCAGTTTTTAATTGTTTAGGAAATATTCCAGTATACATACTTAGATTAGCAATATGGGCAAGGACCTCCGAAATATTTGCATTTACTTCTTTTATAACTTGTGTGGAAATATTATCAACACCTTTAGATTTTTTAGACTTTAATTCCTTAATAATGCTGCTAATTTCTTTCGCATCAGTAGGAACAAAAAACAGCGAGTCAATTGAATTGGAGGTTGGGAATATTTCTTTGTATTTATTCGTATTACTTTCAAAATAATTGTTCTGGGTCAATTCTTGAATTACTTTACCATAATGTGAACTAAATTCGTTTACAATGTCCTGGCACTTAGTGACAACGATACCATTACTAGTTCTAATTTTTACACAATTCTCATTTCCTTGCTTTCCTCCCGTGAGTGAATCTAAAATGCGCCATTGAGCAGCGGCATTATTGACATTACTATCAAATAGGTCCCTGTAATACTTTTCTTTGCGCTTTTTAATATCATATTCTAATCTTTGCGTGTACGATACGTAGTACCTATTTAGCTTTTCATTTTCAGGGTGTTTCCTCATTTTTTTATACAGAAAATTTCGCCTAGAAATTCTCCCGCACAAAGCGTAAGTCATCCATGGCCTCTTCATTCCTCCCGATCTGTTACTGTCTGACACGTATTCAGCTTTTTCAATGCAGCATTTCAATTTATTAATAAATATTTCATAGGCTTCATTGACATTTTGTTGTGAATAAACATCATTCCAGTCACATCTTAGCAAACTATTATTTAGATGGTTAAAGTTTATCCGGCAATGGCTTCGATAAACTCGTTCGTATATATTAATGGGTACATTAATATTTAAAGAACATGATACAGCATGATGGTCTGTTAAACCCCAATCGTCCGCTCTTCCCTCATACTTATAGTTATCTCTACTTCTGCAAAAAATGTGATCTATACATGTACTACCCGTTTTGCTAATTCTAGTTGGTACTCGAATAAGCTGGTCCAGTCCATGACTAGCCATAAGGGTTTGATATTCAAAGGAAATATTCAAAGGAAATATAATATATAAAGAATAACAAGAAGGATCACCGAAAAGAAGAGATTCCTGCTGTGGCGACAAAAGGCATACCCATGATCCAAACTAGAGGGGGGAAGGTAAGACGTGGTCGTTCAAGTTGCAACACATAAAAGGTTAAGGAAACCAAAATTTCAATAAGATTATAACAGCGCTTTATTAGTTTTATAATCGAAAATATTTGAACGAAAAAATATTTTTATTTCAACTAATTGTAAATGTTTTATACTAAGATCACTTTACTTGAATTTACAGATTTATCACTTTACTTGGACTTCGTTTTGAACTAAATTTAATATGGCTTCAAGGGGTAGCTGCCCCCCGCCGGATACGTCTATATGGCGACAGCGTTTAGGAAGACATTATCTGGCGCAGTTTACTGTCTATCGGGAGCGGAGATTCCCACTGTAGCGACAACGTTTAGGAAAAGACTATCCGGCGCTGTTTCCTATCTATCGGGGTCGGTAGAGCGGACGAGGAGGTAGCGCCGTGCGGACGGTAGGGGGGGAGAATATAATAAACGTAGGGGTGTGTTTGACTCGGAGATCCATCAATTCAAAAAAGAAGTCCTTTTGGGTGGGACACACGAGCAGCAGGATCCGATGGTAGGGCTGTCGTCCGCCGGGAAATTATGAGAGGAGGACCGAAGGAGGTGAGGATAAAGAGAGGGGGAGGAACGGAGAGGATAGGAGGTGGGTGCAAAGAGGAGGAATGAAGATGCAAAGATGCCGGGGGGAGGAGAGGTGAAGGGGGGTAGGGGAAGGCAGTGTCGCCGGGCGCGCAGCCCATTGGCCGGCGACGGCGCCGGGACCACGCCCACAATCGCCGGATGCGCTCTCCTGTTTGGCTGGCCGTTCTGTCGGAGGGGAGGGCGAAGGGGGATTCTACAGGGAGGGGAGGGGTGGAGGGCAAGGGGGGATGATGGATGACAGGGAGGGGGGAGGGGTTGGAGGAGGATCAAACGGGTGAAGTAGGAGTTACCCCTTCAACCCCACTTCCCAGTGTAGTGGTGGGGACTGTTGGTAAGGGAAGCATCGCTGCGGAGAGCTGGTTAATCCATCGCGAAGGGAGAGAGAGAGAGAGAGGACCGCTTCCCCCCTTTACCGGTTTGTCCGGTGCGCTTGCCCGCCAGCCCCCTTATAACGCTGGCTCGGGAGTGGGGGAAGGCATGGAATGAATAATCCGGGACCGCCTTCGGGATCCGGCGGCTGCTGCCCGCTAGCCGGTCCACCTCTCCCGGCCGGAGCATCTCCTGCCCCTGCATTGCTAGCAGTGTTGCTCAAGGGGAGAAGTGGAGGTGCATTCAGCGCTTTGGAGGAGAATATAACTATCTGCACAAAAATTCACGTCCATTAAGTATTAACTATCTAATTCAAATTCCCCGAGACCGCCTCCCCTTATCTCAACGCACTCTTTTCCAGTTTTAAGTACACCAGGACTAGCCTTGGTGGTAACTTTAGCAGGAGTCACCCGCAGAAAGCTACATGGTCAAGGCGAAAGATTTTTTTCTTTGTGGATATTTCGCACAATTCGCGCACTCTTTTCCACCGGATACCCCACTTGTACACTCATTGCTGTCAAAATATTTTCCCTGGACTTCACCTGTGCCACCGTTTAAAAATCCTCCGTAAACCTCCACCCAAAAATTTGTCGCTTTCCAACCACGAATTCTCTTTCTTCGTTTAATTTTGATGTTTTGTTATGAATATTATATAACATAGTTTTTAGTTATTTATCGAGCAACCAAGGTAAAGGCCTTTGTGCCGTTTTTGGTGCCGCAGAAATAAAAAAATACCCTTATAATTGCCGTGAAGCAATTTTATAAACTTCCTCCGTGTTTAGAAATACTTGAAATATTGTGGGCAAAGAACGAGATACCACCCTCTCAGCAGAAGTATCAACCCCTCACGCCCGGTCGTATTTCCCCTCGCGATGAATTACTCTTAAGGCCGCCATACACGGTGAATAATCATGCGCATTATCATGCTGAATGATCACATGATCATTCACAGGATCGTGCGAGTAAAATAGAACATATTATAATTTTCACTGAATAATCATGCGCAAGACGGTTAGTTCGCGAATTTTTCCGTTATACACGGCGATGATTTCATTCGTATGACCATTCAGCATGATCATTCGCGTGATCATTCACCGTGTTAGCGGCCTTGAGAACTTACGTAATCATCTAAAAATTGTCACAGTTGTGTAAACATTAGCCAACATTTCCTGCAACCTAAAATTTAAAATTATACATCTCAGAAGATAAATATGGGCTATTTTCAACTTTAAGACGCAAATGTGGAAAAGAATCTACTTCATTCACCCCTAAAACTTGATGATGATGACGATGATAACATATAGTTAACGTGAGTTATGCTTGAAAAAGACATATCGTTCGAATGGGACTTATGAGTTCTCTAAAAGGGAATGGGTTACGTTTCACATCCAAAAGAACTACATCATGGAATGGAAGGGCGTAAGTTTTATCCTCTTCTTTCAAGCAGCCATTCGAGTAGAAACAATTGATGCCAATTCTCTCCAAGGAAATAAACCGTTTTCTATATTGATAGATCAAACGTTACCATTGTTTCGACTAATATATAAGCTCAAAAATTTGAAATTTTATTTTTGAAATTAATGAATAATAAAATGAATAAAATTTTATTACTTATTGATATTCTAATAACTAAGTGGAAAGCAACTTACGCTTACAAACGAGTTTACGCTTCCGGACACAGAGTTCCAACAATAGGCTCATTTTATCCTAAATAAAAACAATCTGTTGCGGAAAAAAGGATTGAAATTGCGGAAAAAGCGAGTGGGAAAAATTCTCCAAACGTTGACACGCGGCTTACTGGGGATAGAGATAATTGACTAATAATGCAAAATAATAGGTCCTAACGCACACATTCGAGGAAAATATGCTTCACTATTCTAAAACGATGTTTGCATTGACTTTACTATAAAACCTGCCAGATATAGTTGAATACGGTTACTACTGCGAAATGAAGAATATTAGATCGAAAACACTAGGATTTTTGAAATAGCTTTCTCCTACTCCTGTTTGTACTCATAAGGATAAAAACATGCATCAACGTGGTTGAGAACCTCGTTTCAACGACTCACATGAATTATGGACACATTAAACACAACTTGTAACGAGTTTAAAGGCAACGTGGTCTCCCCTTGCAATCAAATAAAATCTCGAGGACATCATGCCGAGATTACTCGAGCAGGGTATCAATGGTTTGCGCAGGTATAGAGACCTAGAATAAGCAAGCGCAAAAAATTACGAAATGAGAGCTGTCAAATGAAATCCGAAAAAACTGTACATTATGCAGATGACTTGAAGCGGAATCGAGGAATACAAAATGCTTATGAGATGCATTACCCATTTTCCTTTTCCAATAGACAGAGATGGACGCATCTCTTTTACAAGCAAAGCTCAATCTACAATAGATTGAAGTTAGTTGACAAAGTGTAAGTCCCGAAAGACACAAAGAGCATTAATTGATTTTCATGCCAAACGAAAACTAATAAAACATACAAGACGCATTAACCTCAACTAATTATGGGTGAACTATAGTAAGCTACGTTAGTATGGGAAGTAACATATTACAAATTCTACAAGAAAACTACCTCTTATTGGAGCAAGCAATTCGAAAGTACATACGAAAAACAAAAAGGTAATAACGAACTTAGCTCAACATCATGGACTTATTTCGGCTATGAAACAGAGCGGCAAAGAGAAACAAAAGGAAAACCAAGTATAGGATACGCAGCCATAAGATGAAAAAACTGCTATTTCAGCAAGGCACGGAAAAGAAAATAAAAAACCGAAATGGAAATGAGAAAATTCTTCATCGGAACGTGTTCGTGGATTGGAATGATGTTTTGGTATCGATGAGAACGAGAGGGCAAAAGCCCCCAGCGAAAAAAATCAACAGAAAACAATGAAATAGGACCGCGAAGAACAATGACGGAGCAAAATAGGGAAAGGAAATTATTTATAATGATACTCACTCTGGATCACGCTTGTGGGAGGCAAAAATAACGGAGAAGGATGAAAAAACACGCTAAAAGTCAGAGACACACTCAAGATGGGAGAGAGAATAAGCGGAGAAAAGGTACGAAAAACTAAATGAAAGAAAAAACACCATGAGCCGGAAATGGAAAAAAAATAATAGAGTTATAACATACCAGGCTCATTTCAAACTACCATTGCAAATAAGAAAAGAAAGATGCCAGTCACCGATACTTCGATACATCGATACAGTGCTATATATAGATATTCATAGTGTGCAGAGCATCGATGGCCATAGCGATCATCTGAACAAAATATGGACTTAGATTCGTGACTCGTTGACTTTATTTACCACGAGTTATTGCACGTTGGTGTTTGCCGGTCCAGGTTGTCATTGAAATTCGTATGAATTTCACTACATAGCTTTGATAAATTCACCTTCTTCGCCCGAAAGAAAAATAACAACTTCACCCAATCGATATAATAAGAAAAAGGCTTAGTGTCACTATGTGTGTGGAAGAAGGAGAAGGAGTAAATTGGAGGAATGGTTTGTCGTAAACATAGGCGGATCCAGGGGGGGGGGCACGGGGGCACGTGCCCCCCCCAGACACTAAAAAATATGCTAGATTTTTAATACGGTCCCATTATCATTTCGTTCATTTTGTATGACGAGGTATCCTGGTGCCCCCCCCTGAACAAAATCCTGGATACGGCCTTGCTTGTGCCCCTCCCAGAAAGAATTCCTGGATCCGCCCCTGGTCGTAAAGACTTTTTTCATTCATCAAAACCTTGACTTGTTTCATGCATCAAAACCTTCACAGTGTAGTCTGAATCCCATAACTTACCAACGAATCAACATTATTACGAACATAAAGGAATGAAATGAAACAGCTGATAAAAAGGGGTAGTTCATGTCTACACTAATAAAGAATTTTTGAGTGTAAATATGTATCATGATTCCACCAAATTCTTGCGCTGGAAATCAATGGATAATCCAAAACTTAAATTTGATTTTTCCTGCAAGGAAACGTCATCACCTTGAGAATTGAGTAAAAGGCGTATTTTCTTACTAGCTAAAGACGCATTGGAAAGGCAACTAGAAATGTCTAAAGGTGTTAGGGGATGAGTAGGGGCTTAAGTAGGACTGAAGATCCGTAGTATGCAGAGCATCGATGGCCTCAGCGACTGTCTGAACAAAATATGGAATTAGATTCGTAATTCGTATTTGAATTCATTTACCACGAGTTATTGCTCGTGGATGTTTGCCGGTCCAGGATGCTATTGAAATTCCAATGAATTTCTTAACACAACAAAAGCTGATGTTTTTCATCACTTAAAAATATAACTCCCACTTTATGACGATTAAAAAGAACCCTAAATACCCTTGAGTGCAAAATATCCTCAGAAAGAAAACCTATCCATAATTGTCATAGCACCGTAGACTTTTAACATAACTAGGGCTGAAAACAGCATTCCTTAGATTTTCCTTCAGGAACCTTGTGTAATTCAATCATCTACATTACCAACACGTTTAACAATGAAACTAATCAGCCCCACTCAGGAAAATTCATGGTAGTGAAACAAATACAACCAGGATTGAGTAATGCGAATGATAATGCTTAGCACGGAAAAATGAGCCTCATTAAGGGGAATGAAATCAAATTCTACATTAGGAGGCCATTCCTCAGTTCCATCACAAAATGCAAAAGAACGGTGACAACGGTAGCACGACTTCGACGATGACTCTATCTGCTGACAACATGGTCGGTATAATTTAAGTAATTCACTGAATGTAGCAATGGTAGTTACCATTATTCTTCATTCTGGCCGAGAGCTTAAATAAGTTATTGATTAGGTCGGACCGGAGGCGCCATTACATAAAAATAGAAGAAGGGAAGGGATGGGGAGGGAGACGAAAATTGCTTAACGGCTCCGATAGGGTTTGTGTCGCGCGAGCCCGGGACGTGAGTCTCTTTGCAATGCCACACACCACATGCACATCTCCGACAGAGAGAGGGGCTGAGCCTTCATCAAATATTCATATTCTCCAGCGAGCAGCCACGTCCTTGGCCCGATGGCCAGGCAAAACCCTTCCTTCCCTCCTCTCTCACTCCCCAACCTGCCTTAAAACCCACTGCCATCTCTCTCCGACTATATTTCTTTATATTTTTTTTATCCCCCATACTTTCCTTTCCAACCCCTGCCCGGGGTCCCTCCTATCCCGCCCTTACCCCACCACCGAGAGAGGAGAATGGGGCGCGGGGAACCCCGCAGAGCGCAGCACAGTCGCGGACAACGCGCGAGCTCACGATTCGGCCATTTTGTCGAAGCAGCCCGTAGTGTCCGTGTGTGTGTGCGAACATTTCGCCACGACCCATGGGGACGTGCCCGCCTTCGCTTTCGAACTTGCTGCTCTCCTCTGTCTTTTGCACTGTTGTCTCCCTTTCTGTGGCAGTGGGGGGCCTGGCGAGGAGGGCGTATGACTCGAGGAAGAAGAGGATGGGACAAGTTGGCGCGCGGGAGGACAAATGACAAAAGCGAGAAAATTTGTTGGAGAAAACGATCCTGAAAAGAGCGATGAGGAGCGTTTAACCCCTTCACCCCGAGTGTAGCCACACAATTGAAGCTGCGAACGCATGGTGCGTGCGAATTTCTTTATCATTCCGATTTCGCCTCAACCCATGCACGCAATATATACACCTACTCATGATATTAACATTGCTGTGAAACTGTTGTAGAGCTAGATTCTAAATCTGAGTTTGCCAGAGGCGAGATAACTTTCATACAGCAATAAATCTTTACTCTTTGAGCTTACCCCTGGACTAACTTGTACCATACATCTGCACCAAACTTTGCACAATTAATGAAGATAATTAAATGATGGTATTTAAACATCACCTGGAATTAATTTATGTGAACAGACAAGTTCAGATGCGAGAAATGAATATAAATACAGTAAATAAGTCAATTTTATAGTGCCACGCGTATTTATGTTTAGTTTGTGCCGTTCAGCAGCCTGATAACATTTATTTGTCGACATCTTCTCCTTCAAAGACAGGATATACCACTATCGATGATTCTATGCTCGCCTAAACCAAAGGCCTAAACTAAAAGAAATGTCCTGTAAAATAGACGTAATACATAGCAATATTAACGCATAACCATTACCCGACAGTAAGGGAAAAACACCTTGCACGTAGCGGTCATAGGCAGAGAAATGCTGGTTGCAACCATACTAAATTAAAGGATCTGATGCCATTCAAGAGAACATTCTTTGTAACCAAAATGTCGAAAATAGCCCGTTTTAAGGCCATCTATTATCGATGTTTTTTAGAAATAAAAAATCTATAAATATAAAAAATACCGCATATTAAAAAAAATTATACGTACCATCATTTTTCGTATTCATGGAGTTAATGATTTGATACCTAATTCCTGTATACCTAAACCACGGAGTATTTGCGCGCACCACATCACCAATCAAAAGGAGATACAGGTTGTCCAAATAAAAAGAGGCAAAAATAGCTCTCTTCCTGTAATTGCCAGACGGAATACATGTCGCTTTCGGCGGGGAATGCGCGCGATAAGGACTATTCTCCTCAGTCACGGTGGGCGGGCCGGGTGGCGCCTCTTCTTTTCCCCACCCACTGTCTTACGTAAAGCAAGGGCAAGGGAGGCCGGGGGATGGAAACTGAGAGGGCCGCCACAAATCACGCACCGTTGCGTTGGCTGGCGCGCGCCCTCCCCCGTCTCGGAAGAGAACCAAAGTCAAACAAACGCATTACGACACGCACACATACACGCACCATTAATTGCTCTCCTATCCACGACTAGTTTAAACAAGAGAAGCGAACCTCACGCCTCACTACGCAGGCAGGCACAGAGTTTCTCCTCGCGAATGATCCATTATATTCATTCAAACAGGAAAGAGCACATGGGATATAGTTTATTTCGGTGATGATTAAATGTTTTGAACAATAATATACCAGTAAATTACAGCGCTCTCTCGACTCAGCGAAAAAATCATAGATGCATTTTATCACACACTGAATAATTATAAGAGACAGGGAAGTACTCTCAAGTCCTCCTTGTATTATCTTGATGAGCATTTATCATCCAAACAATTAATCTTTTTCTAGATCGTTTACGCCTTACGCAGAACTAAAAACTTCATTTTGTTCGAATATAAAAATACAAATCCTAAAAAATCTAATAGTGATGTTATGCTGAAAACCATTCCTCTAATTGTGGCTTTTCTTGTCTTCCTCCAAATTTATTTTATAAATACGCACCCAAGTTCTTGATTTGTGAGTACCTGGTATCTCTCTCTAGCAACCTTAAAAAATGAATTTGGAATTATAGACCTATAAAACACAATATCTGAGACTGGAGAGATTTTTCCAGTGATTGCTCTCAACTCATTTAACTTGGAGCAGGAAAATGGAATACAACCACTGAATTACTGATTTATTACTTGAAGAAGGTATTGTTACGATTGATTTAGTTTCATCCCGAACAAATTCTCTTTATTGTACCTTATAGTATACTGCTGCCCAAAATAATACTACAATTGATCAATTTAAACCGATGCATTTGAGCGACACCGATTCATTGCGTTTTAAATGCACGATCAAATCCATATTCTTACTAATTTCAGAAATAATGAAACACATAATTGTAGTTATAAGCCATAATGAAAGAGGAAAACCGTCGAACGTCTTCACGTACACTATGCATCAGGGCTAGAAGCCAAGGGGTACAAGTAATTTTTTTCTAAATAGAGTTAGGAACAGAAATCAGACTATGAAAACATACGAGATCAACAATATCATTACCAGTACATTTGATTTTCCACTCGATGTCAGCACAGAACAGAGGCTCACTCGTATCCCTTGGCAACCACGCTTTTGTACATTACGTCTATCAATTTCTGTACCTTACTCTGTTTAGAAAAAAAAATCTTGCCCCCTTGGCTCCTGACCCCTCATATAAAATATTTCGGTCCCAGAGAAATCAACATTCAACACAGGTTAAAATATAACTAACCAACTATTCTACCACATACATACGGACTTACTCATAAATATTCGACGCACGACGTAAAATAATATTTCTTTCACTCTCTGAAACTCACGACGAGTTACAAAACCGAATAGATTATGCGTGGTAAAGTGATAAACTCGTAGGAAAGAGCAGAATCGGCCAAGAATTGCTCCATTACGGAGCGAAGGGCCTCCTTAAAATTCTCCCTAACAAGGGGGGTCTCGGAATGTCGTAGGTGGACCTGTGTCGCAACGAAAGGCATCCACGAAATTCTGATCGCCAAAGTATGTGAGGACACCGCGCGTGCGGACTGCATCTCCAGTCAAAGCACGACCGGGCGCTCGCCGCTTCTTCAAACCCGCCCCCCCCCCCCCCTCCGCCTGCGATGCCAGCGTCCACCAGCACTCAATAGGTGGCTCAAGCACTCGTAAGTATGCGCGTAAACCACTTGTTAACGTTCCCCTCACCAAGATACGGATCCAAAATAACTTGGCGTTTCCATCGACCCTCACAACTTCGGTGCTACGAACGCACTTCTTTTGTGTGGAGAGTTTTGGAGAGCAGTCTCAAGATGTAACCCCCAGAACACTCCTCAGCTACCTCATCTACACTCCAAAATATCCATTCACGACAGAAACGTTAAATTAAGAGAGATACTCTGCCGACCGGATCGGTGTAGGAATTCTTTTTTCCCCAAACAATAAACGACTCGTAATACGGCTATGTTTAACTGAGCAATGACAACTCAATCACTTCGCTCACCTATTTTTTTCCTTTGTTGTAATCTGTTTCCGGTAAACGGGTAGTAATCTAACACGCCTATTGAGCTGGCTAGAATAATATTTCCTATATTAATAGGGAAGTAGGGAAATGAAGGTATGGACCTCAGCAACCCAAAGGTTCTGTAGGTATTTACCATTGTTAAGTGTTAAAATGATCGCACAAATCTCGTCAAGAGACATAGATGTGAAATTTCCTGAAAAATTGGCCGGCGTTATCTTAAGAGATAGGTTGCCAGGCGGGTTGACTGGAAAAAAGATAAAAGTAGCACGAATAATAAGAAACAACGAGTTCTCCTCTTGAAACTCTCAGGCTGAATTATGCCATATTCGCGGAATTAAAAGAGTTGCCATTACCTCTTATTAATCCCGTAAATTAGAAAGTGAAAATTCCCCAGAGATAAAAATTATTGGGCTGGATTTTCATTAGATTATGCAATTTTCGCCCTGTTCAGCAGCCTAGGCTTTATTCTATCCAAGACTCAAAGCAAACAGCTCACTTTCGATGTCTCTTGACTCGAATTCACCTTAATTATATTGTCTTGAAGACATTTCCTAGCTCAAATTCACGAATGGTACTTATGCAAAGGTTGACAGCTGCATAATCCATGGCTCTATCTATAGTTTACCAATTATATATTTTTGCATATCTTTATGTCCGTGTATATCAGCCATAATGCTTTACACGTAACTGTTCATCGCCTGAATCCTTTGTTTATCATAGGAGACACGCGGAGCTCAGAACTAGTCTACTCTATCCACAACGAGATCACAGTAGTTGGCATGTATATAGCTTGCAGATTCCCGTCAATGGCGGTTAGATTGTCAGAGCACTAACTCTGCCTCTCTTTCCTAGGAGTGAAGCATAAGAGATAAATGATAAAAAGATTTCAGAGGATTGATAATGTAATAAATTAATGAGGGTACAGGTATTTGATTAACATTCTTTTCGACCGAAAATAATAATGAAGCAGGGCAGGAATATATTCATATGATGCATGAAATCCGTTTTAAGTGGAATAAGGGCTTATGTCCATTTGTGAAGGAATACGTATTTTAGAAACTATTCTGGCTATTTGAAAAATATACGCGCTCAGTCCCAAAATTTGTAAGCAAACTGCAATGCTTTAGAAAAAATATCGTGCCAGTTCTATTACCCTTAAATATTGGTGAAGACAAAAAAAGTGGCAATGCGAAGGGCGATTATACAATTTCATAGTATGGTCAGAGCATTAGTTAAGATGCTTAAAGCTATAAATAAAAAAACACTACGAAAATATGTATTGCCAACAAAATGTATCGAACCCAGCGACCATGAATATTTGCCGTTAGCATTTCCAAAGTCCACAACCATACGCTTCATCCTATCTTTCACTTCCAAATATACCTTACAAACACTCCTACTCGTGATTTATTGCACATGTGAGAAGAGAGATCCCAAATTCCACGGGTACGCACAAATTGCATACGTCTGATAATGAATGATACGTTGTTCTATTTTAAGGCTAGGAAGTCAAAGTCTGAGAAGATTCGAGGTCATTTTCATGATAAATTCGTAGAGTAACCGAGTTCTTCAAAACCTTACATTGCAGCGAAAAATGCCTCTCACACTCAGCGAATCTTCCGTCAACTACTGCTGAGATCTATTCGGCACAAAAGGAAATTAGGGATACCATTTAGGATTCTTGGATCATGAGTAGCTCCCAAGAGTAGTTGCAGAACGTAAATTAACTTTTATTAACCTTTTAAGTATATCGGCTTTTGATATTTGAGTCAATGGCCATTCACTTAATCCAAAGTACAGTCAAGTAAGTATAAAAACATCAAATAAAAAAACAGTTACTCTGAGAAGATATAAAAATTTGAGAATATTCTACCAAAAACTTATAAGGCCAAATAATGCACCGTATAGTGATCATTTACAGGGTGCTAAGTTCTATTTTCTAGTCGTTCCTAAACGTTCCGTTCTTTTGCGGTATCTCTTGGCTAGATTTCACATCTTCCCCTAGAGGGACTTAAGACACGATAAAAATGAAATATCTACCTAAAAGTAGTAATAAAATAATTTCCTCAATTCTTTACTTAATGTTATATTTGTGAACCAAAAGACCTTGATGCAGAGAACAATACCAGAGCATTAAAATAGAAATTAAAACTAGTGGATGCATCCCTTTCTCGGGTCGGCACTGCAGTAAATAAAAAATTTAATGAAAAGCTTGATCAGAACTTGACAAGAATAGATGAGATGAGGGTATGTGGAGCCCAAAGGTAGAGGTAGTTTCTTTTAATAAACAAGAGTTGGGAACAAAAATTTGGAAAAGAAAATAAACGTAATCAACCACGTATTTAATAGTGTATTTGATTTTACACTCGATGCACAGAAAGGAGAATCACCCATATCACTTGGCTACCAAGTTTTTGTGTATTCCTTATATTGATCTCTATACTTAACTTTATTTAGAAAGAAAATCACTAGTACCCCTTGGCTTCTCACCCCCTCATATGAGGCTGAATTTAAGTGGAATCATGGTACCAGAACGCGCCAGAACATCGTTCCAGCACTGGTTAAGAAAAGACATAATAGTCAAATAACGCTTTTATCAATTTTGGTGCCTCACAATTTCTAATATATACATTCTTAACCAAAACAAAAATGTTTGCAATCAAATGTAATTAACAACTTGCAATCGGAACAACCTTATAGGCCACATCTTGAGACATGATGGCCTGATGAAGACAATCGTCGAAGGACAGGTGGAAGGCAAGAATGGAAAAGGAAGACCCCGAACAAAATATATGGAACAAGTAAAGAGAGATGTGAAAGAGAAGAAATACGTAGAAGTGAAAAGATTAGCTGATAGGAGAACTGAGTGGAGAGCTGCGTCAAACCAATCCTAGGATTGTTGACCAGTGATGATGATGAATAAAAAACACAAAAAACAATAATTCACTCGTAAAAAAGTTGAAGAAAAGTGCGTTCCGGCACTGTTAATCTTTTCATGACGTCACTGCTGAATTTAATGGTGGATTTAGAGGCGGAAAGTTACATTAAACGCGGTATCGGGTGCGAATGAATTTTGAGCATGGCGCGCAACAAATGGGCTTATATGTCGTTGGGATGGGAGTGGGAGGCTGGGATGGTTAACGGGATAAGGACACGAAATTAGAGTGAATGGAGGGGGGATGGAGAATTAGGGTGAGGTGGAGAGGGGAAGGAGGTAATAAGGACGGAATTAATTTGAGGAATGAGGTTTCGCGTGCAGTCTTCCGTGGGATGGGGAGGGAGGAAGAGATACGTTAAAAGGCAGCGGGGGGGAGGGGGGCGATGTGCATCTGTTTTTTCCCACAAGAAAAGTCACACGGGTGGGAGGGAGGATGTCTCGCGGGGGGTGGGACGGTAAGGGAGTGAGAGCTCAGGAGTGGTGGGGGTAGGGGATAGTTAAGGCATCACCGGGCGCAAAAAAGAAATGCACTCAAACAGCCGACACGCAACGTTAGAACAAGAGAACGAGGAAATGAGGAAGTGTTAAGAAATGAAGAGTAGAATAGAGAAAAAGGCGAAAGTAATGGTATTTGATATGGAAATGAGAAAAAAGGTATTGAAAATATTTTCTTAGGAATAGATGTCTTTTTTTTAATTAAAACACTGTTAAAGATAGTGATGTTTGCTGTAAAATGTATTTCCTCGAGCTTCTAAGATATTATCTTGCATTTTGCCTGGATTACCTGATTTATTTCCACTTCTTTGGTCTTTTATGCTTTTCTCGGAGTTTGGTCGAACAGTAATATCATATTACTCAAGAGCATCTGATCTAATTTCTACATGAAATTTTTAATAATCATTAAAAGAAATTTTATTCAGTATTTGTACATACATAGTACGACAACCCTTACCCAAATTCAGCCCTTCCCGGAAGATGAAGCAGAAAATAATTAAAAATCCTATGTATTAAATTAAGTATCGCATTCAACTAACAAGATTTCAAAAATATATTACTATCCAGCTGAAGATTAGATCGTAGTAAGGTAGATGCATTAAAATTAAGGACAACAAAAATGAAAATGTAATGTATGCTAAGCCAAAAACTGAGGGCCTATATGAAACGACTATTGAGTATAATATGACAGGAAATGTTGCACTATCGGATGATACTTGCAGGGGATGGATAAAGCAGAACGGTGTTGAAGGAGGCTACTAAAAATATGGCGGTCACCAAGGTACATAAACAAAACTCAATCAAGTATAAACATGATTCCGGGAACCATGCATTAAGGAAACTTATATTAAAATCATCCAAAGAATCATTTCATACAACAGAACCACTTATTTAGAGTAAAAAAAATATACAAATAACAACAATATACTTACTGTAAGCATTCATCGAAACATTAAACCACTGTTTCAAAATCAATAATGGATCAAGAGTTCTATCGAGAAATTGCATCCACTAAAACAAAAAGGTTTCATCAAGTCCTTCTCTAAACTAAACAGATGCTAATAAAATTATCGCATTACGTAAAATAAGTGAGTTAATTAACTAGCATAAAAGACGCATAACATATCATTTCGCAAGGTAATCCTGATGCTAAGGGTCATGATGCCTGACTGAAGCTTAATAAACCGACCCGCATCAATCAAAGAGACTACTTTCGGGAAGTGGCAGGTAATAACAATCAATTTGTTGGACATAAATCATTTCACCCACTCTCTCTCTCTCTCTTTCCTTCTCAGACTTCTGTGTCCAGTGTTAGGTGATGGATATGCAGCATTAAGAAAAAAAAATTCGAAGCGCCTTCGGAGGATTTCGTTGCTGAGGTGGGCAGCAGTTTCTCTGATAGATGAGAGCAAACAAGAGTGAGAAGCGAAACATACTCAACACCTCTTGAGGTCGTCGACCTGTGGCACGCGTCACTAATCGGCATCATCGGTACTGTTCAATAAAAAAATATTCAACTCACACTCATTAGCTGACGGGTAATTATTAATTAATTGCTGGAGAGGTTTAAAAATTTAATGATCTGAAAAAGGTAACATGCAAATTAGCTCAGTAAAAACAGAAAACTTATCTTTTTAAATTTTACCCTTAACTAAATTTTACCACAAGTTATTAAAATTTTTCATCGTTATTAGATCTTCATGGCAGGTTTTTTTATCAAAATTTATGAAAAAGCGGCTAATAATGATATTACGTGCAATGAAAGCTTTTGAAATATTCTGGGCGAAGATTGACTAAAATTATTTATCATTCCATAAGTCTATTAGCGTATAGGGCATAGATAAAATAAAAAACAAATTCCTTTAAAATGTAATCCGATCCTCAAATTTTGATGCAATATGACAGGGCAACTTTGAGACAGATCATCAACTCGTTGCCTTTGAGAAATAAATGATGAGCAAATTCTACTTACATTTTCAGTGTTAGCAAGATCTCTAATCTGATAAGCCAAATCTTATTGCATCTTAAAAATGAAAAGGCAATGTTCACTTTAGCCTCGCCTGCAGTTGTTAGAGTACCGAGAGATGTAATTAATTGCTTCGATAAGAATCAAAACTGGTCCCGGAAAGTATATCAAAAGGATAGTCACAGAAACTTACACCTTGATGAATAAAGACTGGAGAAGTCATTAGTCAACTGCCTGGTAAATAAATTGGAGTAGGTCACGTCATACGCGATGGAAATTAGCATGAAAAAATACATGAAGTCTCAGGTTAAAAGCGTCTTTCTCTCTTCCGGTACGCCATCACTCTGGAAATCCCCAGGAAAAGCTGAGATAGCGTGTCAGAAATGGGGAGAGTGGGGTCTCCACCTCAGTTGAATAAAAGAAGGAAAGGAAGCTCGGGATATGATGATGGGACACACTGATAGTAAAGCGAGACCCTGAGGGCCGTTGAGGTTTGTTTCAGGCCGAGATGATAGGTGTAAATAAATATTGAATTTAATATGTTCAAATCAAAATGGACAAGAAGTATGATTTACTTTCCAGACAGAAATTAATAAGGATCAAATATTAAACAAAGATCGCAAAAGACAAAAAAAATCACAGTAACAAAGACGAAGATTGTAAAATTATCGGCAAAGACGTTTTTGTTTTTAGCATTTCAATCATTAATAATACTGAACAATGTAGAATGACTAACTGGTAATTTACTTCAGCTCTTGACAATGACGTGTGCATAAACGTACCGTTGGAGACTAATAAATAAGAGTGGAAAATTACTGCGGCTGTTTCTATCTTATTTCCACGAATGTCCACTCAGTAAACTCGTCTACAATCGATCGGATACATCTGCTAAATAAGAATGGAATACTAATCACAGAGTAAATTCTTCATTAGTAACTATTAAATATCAGTTATTAGATTGACATGAACTCAACGAAACTAGCATAACCATCGAGAACATGAGTCAAACATTGCTCAATGACACATTTATTTCTTCCAGACACAACAAAATCATGCATTCACTACCTAAATCGAAGATCCCTGGCGACTACTGTTTTCAAATACTACACTGTCACGTAAACACGTACTTTTCCTCGTAAACGACCAGGGTTAGACTCGTCTTTTAGAAATTGGGAATGGATTCCATGGCACATTACGGGGGATATTCGAGTTCCAGGACTCTGAAAGTGCCGTTTACGCATCTGCACAGTGGGATTAATTCATCCCTCCCCATCGCAAAAGAAATTTCTCTCTCCTCCCACTAACACGCACACAAGAAAATCCTGCCTCGGAGCAAAAACTGGAATGATGCCCTCAGAAGAGGGAGGGATTGGGGCTGTATGGTCCTCATTCTCACATGAACACTCCAGCTTATTACCTCTCCACGACACGCAAGAAAAAAAGAACGCCTCAAGATTGCCCACCACCCGATCCCACCCTACTTTCCATTGCACATATCAGCGTAGAGAGGGGAGGGTTCACCCTCTTCCCCTCCCGCCCCTCCCCCTCTCTCCCTCGAACCCATTGTTCGTGCGCAATGAACTGAGGAACCTCCAGGGAACCACGCTTCCATCACTCCCAGGCTCTTCCAACGCCCCCTTTTCTTAACCCTACAGCTAGAGTAGGTCCACGGTTTCTTAGGAATGAACTAGACTAACAAGAAGCACTAAATATATCGGGGTACTTATTAGGTGGAGTGAATATCCAAGGAATAGGACTGAATTTGATTAGTTAACTTTAGGCCTCATTCACTCAGTAATTCAACCGTAATATTGGCAAGGATAGGTGAGGGCAGAGCTCAGCTTAGACTGAGCCTCAGGCATTTGCATGCCACACTTTCAGTACAGGAGGGGGAGGCCTTTATTTTCCCGGAGCCACCTCGCTCTCAAATTATTTTCGTGATAAATGCCGAAAGACTTCACCCACGATTTGATTCCGGACAATTCAGTCAGTGGCCCAACGATTTACATTCAAGGATTCCTCGCGCCCCCAAATTAAGTAAATGACCAAAGTTCGTAAATTATTAGATATTCACTATTATTAGTAATACTCGTAATGGAGTGATTCCTTAGTGTAGCGGAGGGAAGGAAAGCAATCCAGGTAACTTAGGCGAGGATTTTTTTTTTTATATTATTAGATTTCATTCACAAAATACATTAAAATAATCACGAATCTTTTCAAATCATTTGGATGCCTATTTAAGGAAATTCTGTGATCGTAGTGTCACCTTAATTTAAGAAATCATATTGCTAGGCGCCAGGGACCGCACAATCATAAACATCCTCATTTAGAAGTTAATTCAACCGAATTAGGCGTGATGTAGTGGAAGTCCGATAGGTTAAAATAAAATATAATTCCATTTTGCTGCAATAATTTTAATGCGTACGACGTATTTCGGCTCATAGAGCTTCGTCTTGTACCAGGTGATGGCACAGTGACACGAAACGAGTCGTATACATTAAAATAATTGTGGAAAAGTGTAATAAATTTTATTTGGAACTTATTTTGAGTATTCACTCGCGCCAGGAATACATACTCGAGTGCTAACAAGTTATGGCGAACTACCCACTGGAGTGTTAACCACCAGAGTTAACCAATTTTGCATTTCAAAGCATGGCTGGCGAAAATGCATCCAAGAGATCGAATTCCTTATTGGGTGAGAGGACGTGGTAAATGATCACTTCCGATAGAAAATTTATAGCCAATTTATCCGCCCACTATCGCCATTTTTTCATAAAATCATAGAAATGAAACCCAAACAAACCATCTTTCGATATAACCGGCCAGATGAAGACGGATTTTAAAGCAAGATAAAGAGAGCCAGCGGATGTTACGAGTCGGTGGTGTTTATATAAAAATTTGTAGGTTTAACTTTGAATTGGTAACTTTCTTACAAAATAGGCCGCAAATTAAGCAGCGTAGACACATAGGCATTCAATTCGAAGGTTAGAAGGTGGGATGTCGAAACGTTTTCATTTTTACTCTCTAAATGGGTACATATGGGTATTATTAATGGCTCTCTTAATTATTTTCATTGATTGTCATGGAGTACACCACACGGGCAACATCGGTTGCATTTCATGAATGAATCATTCGAGAATGATCATGCAAACATTAAATATTCAGGCAAAAAAACTTAAATCCTGACGAGTATTGTTTTGTTTTCATTTCCTACGTAGTGTGACGCACCAATTCTTCCTCCCATACAATGATGTTTTGACGCAGGAATCACAAAAGGAACAGGTCCGTCCCCACTCCCTCCAAGCTACGCTTGAGAGAGTTTTAAAAACCCAAAGGAGTGTTGGCAAATTGGATTTTTTTCTGACAAGTAGAGTGCGTGAAGCTATCGAAAGGTGAGAAAACAGTAAAATTCCAATTTTATTCGCTCTTGATGCACTGTGAGTGACCCACGCGAATGAAATTGCAAGTTTTAAAACTATTTGCTTCATACAAATACGAACGAAACGATACAATTGATATCAGTCTAAAGGAAAATTATTCTCCTCGAAACTCAATGTTTTATTGGCTCAGAACTTGATGCCATTATAAGGAATTTATACAAAAAATGATCGGTAATCTGTACAGTTAAAAAAACAATAGGGAATTCGACCCTAATATCTTTGAAAAATAGTTTCAACACTTTGAGAAACTCTTGAAAGGATTGCCATGGAAATGCTGCAGACAAAATTTGAGGAATCTGTGCATTATATTCTAGCAAAATAACGACTGAAAATTTCATCAGTCTCTTGGAAGAAATCATTAGTAAGAAGACCGAAACAAAAAAATAAATTCAAAAATAGATTACTATAAGTAAGAGAAAATAAAAAAAACTCCACAGATAGACCGAATTTAAGGGTGACACCAGTTTTACTACCAGTTTGAGAACAATTTAATGGATGTCGAGTACGCTAGCTTACTCCAGCAAAAATTGACATTTGAGTTACAAACTTCGTAAGTGGATGAAAAAACAGATTTTCACCTGTATAAATTTGAAAAAAATCGACGGTATTTTCGGCGAGAAAATCGAAAAGTGAGAAAAAACGAAAATTTCAGCAATTACAAAAGAACGCTTGGACATATTTACGGGTGAACGATTTTCATTTAGGTGCCCGGTGAAAAAAAATCGTTACATTGATGATGAAACGTGACCAATTGATTCAAATTCGTTCTTATGATTTGATAAAGGTAATTTAAAGTGTTCGGCAACGTTTTCTAGAAACAAGCTGTTTAAGCGAGATAATTCACCGAAGATAATAGAGTTTGTTGAAGAAGTGTTGGTTTTAAGAAATATGATGGACAACGCGAGGAGGACCACTGGAAATTATGTCCTTCCAGAAAATCCACTTTTACCACTCCGAGGAATAAGACGGTCTTAGATTCACAACTTTACATCCATTATGGACACAAATATCCACCATAGGTGAGAAATCTCCGCGTGATCTACGGATCCCATTCACAAAGGGTTTACAACCTCGATTCCACGCCGCTCTCGCAGTCACTTCCAGAATCCACTACAATTAAATCCATTCTTATCTTCACATCCATCCTCGGGTAAATTTTATCCAGAATCTCTGCTCGCTAACACTGATCGATTCTAAAACCTACACACAGTGTTCAAATATAATATTTTTCTTCCCATAAAAGTAACCAGTACCAAGATTTTTTTCTTGTTCAATACCAAAACTCACAACCGACACGCATAACTCGTAATCGTACATTTTTATTGTATAAAATAGCCTATTAAATTTCAACAACGAAAAAATAAATTAACTGTCAGGTATGATTCTTAAGCAGTTACTTACACAATGAAATTTATGAAGACGTAAGTAGAATGTATAATGATAAAGTAAAAAATCGTAAATTAACATAATAAAATAAAATAAAGTAAGTGGAATACTTGAACATTTTCTCTATAAATTAGGTAGGTAATACAAAGTTTATCCCGGTAAAACCAATATAGTCCATTAGTTTCATTCTAACACACTACGGAACTATAACGCAATGAGCAAGGGGTGGGAATTTTCGAAAATATTTCTAAAATAAAAAGATAAAATATTCTGGGATACCAATGGATTTAGTATCACCAATTTCTCCATTAAACATGCATGCATATTTGATGTCGTAAACTGTTTGCCAATAGGAGTGGCATGTGAGGAGCAAATCAGCTATTTATCTAAATTTACTACTCACTTTGCCTTGAGTCTCATGACTTATTGACTCTGTAGCTATGGATAGTAGTTTGAACTTACCTGAAAAACAAAAGAAATAATAATTAGAGAAACTTTACAAAAAATAAAATAAAACGGAAAATAGAAATAAATGTAGAAAATAAAAAAAAATCAACTTCCAAGGACTTTGTCAGGTAAATAATTTTATTTAAGACAATTGCTAATTTTGAATTGTGACGATGTAGTACTTATCTCATTCCCATAATTCATCAGTTTAAAAAATCTTTTTTCGCCGTCTTTGACACATGTAAATTCTTAGAACAACAAGGTAAATGATAATTTACCTTGTTGTTCTAAAGTCCATTGTTGTTGAGAATAAGAGGGATCTGGTAGGCCAAAGAGACGCTAAAAACCTGTTCCTCAACCCATGGCGGCTGTAAATCACGTAAAGAGCACAACACAAAACCCCGTCTAAACTCTATGCTACCGAAAAGTTCTACAGGATAAACAATAAAACGAATGCATGCATTATATAAGATTTCGTTTTTACACCAAATTAAATTAGTTTATGATTATGCACATGTTTGGGTGCTAGAATTAGCAACTGTGAACGACAAAATGAAATATTTACAACGTAAATCCAATGAAAAGAGTAGTTCAGCCGCCACGTACTGATAAAAATGGTAGAGCAAAAGATACCTCTACCGACCGCGAACCCTAGGTGTAAGTCCTCGTCACAACAGCAGCCGCGGCATGCTAAGTCGTTGAGGTTGCTCAACAGTGAACTCCAGTGTGCCCCGCATATGAAGCTCGCATATTAATCGGATGTCGATGGCCGTGCTCGCGAGTTATGGCGATGAGGATGACGCGAAGTGGACGCGGCATCTGGCATTCCGGGCAGAGGGGCTGATTAAGATGGCTAGACACCGCTGCCGCCGGCGAGCGAGGGGGGAGAAAGTGAGCGAATGTATGCACGGGCGGTGAAGGGAGCTAAGTAAGGGCGCGGTCCTGCCTCTCGCGGCTCCCACTTGAATTAACCAAGAGTGAATAACCAGGAGATAGGATATATTTTTAAATGGATATCGACCCGAATATCAACTCACGGCACGTGCAAGTTCACAAAAATGTGGCTGCTTAAGATTTTATGTCCTTTAACATCAAATGAGAATTTTTACAAGAAATGGGCAGCCGATAGGTAAACTTCCCACAAAGCATCTTTAAATATACCTACCGCATATAATTTTTCAGAAGGAGTTTTTTAAAAACCTATTTGATTTTTTTCATTTTCTTTTCATTTTAATTCATATTCCTTTCATGAATGAAAAAATATCTCAATAATGCAACTTACTTCACTATTACAAAGTTGGACTGTCAGCATTACGCTTATGTCCAACACGGCTTATGAGTCACATCTTTCAAGTGAAAAATACACTGGTACTCGTTAAATGGTCTCACTGCTCCCTAAGTGCGGATTTAATGGAAGCCCTGGCTAAAGCTAAATATTTCGGAAACAATTGTAAAACACCTAGCCTTACACGCTAAAGAATTCACCTGCATATGAAATATAGAGCGATTATTTTCGTATTGGCGAGCTACGGAATAATTAAGAATTGGAGTATAACAAACAACGATGAGGCAAGCTATTTTCCTCTATTCTTGCAGTTAATCTTACACTAAATACTACTCATCTGGTAGACATCACTTTATTAGTCGTTATAAAGAATAAATATAATCAATAAAGTAATATATTTAACCAATAGAGTCACGATTTGGTTCAGCCTCAGGATATTCTCATGTGGAAAAATATAATTAGAACTTCAAATTTTATTTATAAATCATTGGAAATGAGAAAGTTTTGATGGATAAAAATCCATCCTAAATTATAGTCAACAGTCCATTATTATCATAGTATGCACTTTCTCTTATTAGGCTTATTTTTTACAGAAAAGAAGATGAGACCACATTGACCACATAAGAAGTGGTCAACGAGCCCTACAAAGTTTTTACTTTTAAAGCAGCTCTAACCCGTTTTTTAATTTTTCCAAAGATAATTATCCGTTAAATTAGCAAGAGAATAAATAGGAATCTCAAAGGGGAACTAAAAGAACACCTCCAAATCCGTTTTGCATGATACTACCTCGCCCTTAACTCCTTGGTTAAGATTGAATGTTTGTGGCAAGCGAATCTTCCTTTTATCAGATGCTAGTTGTTCGGCGGTGAAGATAAGAGTTAAGAGGATGGACGGCACGTTGAAGTTCACACCCTTGAAAAACAGGGCATCAGGAAGGAAACGAATAAAAATAGGAAGGACGATGGTATGCCTCGAAGAGAGGAGTTGTCGATTTGAGAAAGATATACATTTATATGTGAGGGAGTGTAGTTTATCGGATGCGATCAAATCTTGGGCTCTGCTCTCCGGGCCAAAACGAGCCACAGCGGAAGACAGGAGCAAAGGTCGGCAGAAGGAAACGTTGGCAGGTGCAGAGCGAGAGGGGTAGGGGGGGGCTCGAGATAAGAAGGTGGGATTGGGAGGGGGAAGATGTGAGAGGTGGGGGAGAAGAGGGGACACAGCGAGGTTTTTCCTCGCCACCTTCCCCAAGCACTATCTCACGCGAATATCATTCCGCGGAGCTGAAATCGAGGCATGGAATAAGTAAGGGAAGGAAATCGGACTTAGGCCCGAACCTTGTGGTATCTCCGATTTCACGACTGATGGCGCCGAAAGAGAACTTAATTCTCAATGTATCTCTTCAGTCTCCTGGAACATAAAATCACACGAGGTTCGCAAATCAACGTAAGAGCTACGTTCTATGGAGTCCTTCGCAACGACATTCACAATACAAATAGACAATAATGGATAACCTTGTAGAAAACAGGCGAAATATGTAATAAATCAGGTGTCACCCCAGCATAAGTACCTCAAATTTATTCTTCCTTCGCTCTTTTCAAATTAGATTTCAAATTCGGTCACTATTTGTTTACCTACAGGTGAACGTGAAAATAGGAAATGTAGAGGAAACCATTAAAGGACATCTAAATGTTCACGATTTGCCCGCAAAAGTCTCGAAAGATAAAAGACCGAGGTTCTACTTTGCCGCGATCACTATCACCACACAAAGATATCAAATAAGACACTGCGCGCTGACTATGGAATAAATTAGGCTGAATAAAGCAAAGGCTATTATCCCCAACACAATATTCCGAGGGAATAACGAGCCAGACAGTACACATACATACAGCGTAATACTCAAATATTAGTTATTTAAATTAATTCAGAGATACAGCTGAGGAAGGTGAGTGCATTTTACTCACACGTATCTTTTCAGCGATCAAACGAGAGAAATTACTGATCGCCGCTCCAGTGGCGGTCAAGAAAGAAATATTTCCACAAAAAGTCATTTACTACTGCGTTGTCACGCAACCATCACAGAACAATACAAAAATCATGACACGAAGGAGAAAACTTCTTTGTTCATCTAAGAATGTTTTCATGAATAGTACAAAAATAATCATATAAATTACCTGGAAGTAAGATAAAGCAGAGCTATAAAACCTGTAATATAAAAATGAAATCCATTCCATAGTATCTGCTTCGCCATTACTTGCGGAAAACACTTAAGATAACAAGTCCCTTTTTAAGATCTGACTTGTATACGATAAAATAGGATAGGAATATTTATGATGCTCACGAATTTTGGATAATGTGTTTTTAATCTACCAGATTTCCTCATATATATTTTCAATATAGAGAAAAATTGCCATTAAAAGCAAATCGTTTCACATAAGGCACAAGAAATTTTATTACATACGAGAAAAACACAGCCTGCCATGAAGTTTTAAGGAAAAAGAAGTATCAAAGATGGGATGAAGATATCGCCTACCATTACACACTTTCCATTAGCTTTCCGGAGCTTTAGTAAACATTGGCTCATTGAACACTAAAAATATTAAGGGAAATAATACATTCATACAACAGAAAAGCAATGTTATATAAAGTGAATATATACTATTGTAATAAATACCTATCAAATATAAACAACGCTAAATGCTTTCCACCAACGTACGGTATCATCACACATGATATTGCTTCAAACTTGAAACATCGGTCCTAGACCTTTCTTCACTCCCTATATTGATAGGTGCATTGCTTTATCAAAGTCCCACTGAATTTTAACATCCCAAGCTTATCAACGAATCCAGAAACTGGATCAAGGAGTAAAGTTGATCTGAGTTTGGGTTATTCTACATTGTACACAAAAATACCTGCTAAAATAATAATTTATGTAAATAATATTGACTTGACAGTAAAATAATTTAGTTAGACTTATTTTAAAATCCTAAAATAGACGATTTCCTCAACCAAACCGCAATACGACGAGTCTTATCGACAGTCTGGCGGTGACTCTAGCTTAGGATCAAACGAGTTCAAAGCCCACTCAGCAATAGCTTAACTCGGCGAGTTCAACCCTGCAAAGGACATTCCTCAAGGCGCCTTCAATCACCACCTCAAAGTGGAAGGCGCCACTTACTCCTTTGACGCACCCGGGCGCCCGTCCTTGGCGCCAAATCACGGCCGCGGAGACTCGTGACATCATCAATTTCCTTTCGGCAACCTTCGCAGACGAAGGAAAACATATCTCCGCATTATGACGCTGAATTTTCCATTATGCTCAACTAGCTGATGAAACTTCTATGCGGTCACTCTCAGAACGCAATATTTATCCATCGATTCTTGGCTGACCTCCATAAACACAAATATTTCGAACCTTTTGAAGAAGACTGAACCTTTATCGGCCATGCCGTGAAGCATGATGGCATGATGAAGGCAATCGTCGAGGGACAAGTGGACAGGAAGAGGTGCAAAGGAGTGTATTGAATTAATATCTGTTTACACTCTACATTAATCCGTACGAGTTAATGCCAAAATGTAAAAGAACACGAAAATGGACAGTGTATCCACCCAACTTGTGCGAATGCATTCAAGTACAGAATAGTAATTTTTATAATTCGTTCCTTTCATTTCATTGTATTCAAGTACAGTATTATAATTATTATTATATATGCATGAAACAAATTAGAACACTATTTGTTCTAATTTGGTTCATGCTATCGTACATGTTCCGTTCCGGTAAAAAAAAAATCGCTCATGTGAATATTAGCTATGAAAACGCTTTGTAACTTCCACAATTTATTAACAAAATGACTACCAGTTTCGGCTGTCACGTGATTACTACGCGAAGTACTTAAATACCATGTAAAACATACATCAACTCGTACAATTTAATGTATAGTGTAACTCATGCCTTTTACATAAACATAGGAAGAGTTACCATGAATGCAAAAGGGAAGAAGAATGCCTCAATGAAAAGGCAACCTGAAAAGTAGAGCGGAGAGGACAGCCACGTCAAACCCATCCTCAGATTGTTGACCTAAGATAATGATGATGCCAAATTCCCTCAGTTACACTATCGTTCCCTTCTTAAGAGAACTGGGGACGAGGGACAAACAGAAGCAGACTGCTTGACAATGCCCTCAAGACAAACAAAACAGATTTACACCGGAGAAACAGTGCGGGAACGTGTGTCTCGTCTTCGATTTTATGATTGGCGAGGGACCGAATGGGTGGCCTTTTAAAGATAACGACGAACGTGCTAAGAGTTAAAAGAAATGAGGAGGGGGAAGTGAGCCAAAAAGATAAGGGAGAGGAAGGAGGAGGTGCGTGGGTCAAGGGGAAGGGGGGTAGGAGGGGAATGCAGCACATAATACCTCCCCTTGCCTCCCCATGCCTTCCTTCAAGGACACATACTCCCCCACCCCCGCACCATCAAAATCCCCCCACCCCTTCCTCCCATTTGATATTCACTCCGCCTCCATCCACCACTCTCATTTAGATCCTCCCTTCCCCCTTCATGACTATTCCAATCTACGACGCCCGCCCCCACATCGCCGGCGCAACTGCAGCACGCTTATCGCAAGTTTATTATCCCACCGCAGCTTGCAGCTCTCATGAGTCACTCTCCTTATCAAAAGCGAGGTCAGAAATCGTGGATTTTAAGCCACTGTTTATTCGTCCGCCGAGGTTAAAAGACGTGATTGACAGCATGTAGAAAAGGAAAGGATGAACTCCTTATTTCCCAATAAATTGTACCCTCATAAAATCACTGTCACTTTTTGGGTTAATACGAAAGTTGATTTGATAAGCTAATGCGGAATAATCCAGTACAGAGGAGTTGGCAAAGAGATCCACTTTATTAGGGAAGGATAGTGATGCGGGGCGGATAAAAACCCATTAAGCCAGTTACAAAATGAAGAAAATTCGAGTTCCCACCAAAGGCCTAAGTAAATCGTGAAAATGAAGATGCCTCGATCTCGTTAACTTGTAAATGTCTACACTTTAGCTCACAACTCTGTGTTGTGGGAACGAAATGATGCTTTTCCGTAAGTTTCCGTGAAGAGCCAATCGCTTCAGTAGCAAAAATTTGATCAATATTAAATTTAGTAATATATACGTTTTAATATAGTTAATTAACGGTCAAATAATATCGTAATGTATGCTGTAATAGAGCTCCAAGTCTCAACGTCCACATCACCTAAATTCATTTAGCAAGCAATATTAATCTCACAATAAGTTGGAGACGGTGAATACGACTGATGCTTTGGTAGACCAGAGTTCAGGAGGGCCAGAAAAATACCAATCTACATCTACATAATACCCCGCAAGCCGCCTAAAAGGCGTGTGGTAGGGAGTGTTAGGACACCAGCCGTTTACAGCTAAAAAAAATGAAGTGCTCCAACGAAGTTGGGACTAGCGTTTATTAAAGTCTTATATGATTCGGGGGAAAAACGAGTTCCTATATCTATCCGTTCGGCAAAAAATCTCTCTTAATTTATCGCTTCTATCGGACCTGGATTAAAGAAGGCAGTGCTGAATTAAAGAAGGCAGTGCAGGAAGGAAAGGGAGGCTCCCAGATCACTTCTTGAATACTCCATGGAAACCTACTTTAATCGGTAGACTACTACAATAATCGGACCAGGAAATATAGTGTGGCTCTAATGTTATGTTCTCTGTGTCGCTCTTAAAGATATCCATTCTCAATTGTTCAAGCAGTCTAAGCCTAGCGCGCAGCCTCCGAGTCTCCAGAGGCTCCCAGCCTAATTCGCTTAACATCTGGGTAACACTGTCTGCACGCCCGTAGTAGTTTTTGACGAAACGCGCAGCCTTCCTTTGTATTTTAACCCATTACGCCGGTTACAAATGAATATATTTATTTGTGCTTATTCACTACATTGCCCAACGTTTCGTGGCCATGGCTGGTCACTTTTTTCTAAAGAATAACTTCCAATTAGAATTTGAATACGGGCATTTACATGGGAAGATGGTTGGAAGGAGGTACCGGGAGTTATCATTGTTTTCCACTAAAAAGCAATTTCCCATGTGAAGCGGATTTGAGGCTGATATCGACGTTTTTCCGTAATTTTCTTATCTTTAACTCCTCGCGGATAATCCAGGCCTAGAGGTTTTTCACTTTCTGGGTTGCTCCTGTATTTTTGAACCAATAGTAAATTTGTCCCTCAAATCGTAGGAGGGTAGGGAGAAATAACGGTAACCGGGGATTACCAGGGTCATTTATTCCCCTGACTTAAAAACAAAATTAACACGCTCAATCATCCACATTAATCCTGATAACTGTCTTGGAGTATACATTTTTAAGAATTAAATCCATAATTTTGACCAATACGTTTCGGTATATTTTAATACCTTAATCAAGGCTTTCTTTGCAATGAATATGATTTGTTTTTGCAAAAACATATCATATTCATTGCAAAAAAAGCCTTGATTAAGGTATAAAAATATACCAGAATGTTGGCCAAAAATTTTGGATTTAATTCTTAAAGATCTAACAACACTCCAAGGCACTAATCAAGTTTAAAAATTGAGGTCAAAAGAAAGAAAAAATCCAAATTGATTGCCATGAAAAAATTCCCCTGGAGACGGAATAGAAACAAGGACCTTTTCTTCTCGGTTCCATCCCGCAGACCACTGCGCTACCTAGATTCCCCAATTTCCATGGCAATTCACGACAAAGTAAAAGACCGTGGTTCGAATCCCGGTCCAAGGGAATTTTTCCCACGGCAATTACTATGTGTTTCACCGCCATTAAAAGGGAAAGAGTGAACTTCATCACGCTGAAGCATATTGATCCTTCCACCTGTTGCCTCCCTACCGGGGCAATTCCATGGATGAGTCGAAGGACAGGTCCGCTGCCTGAAGCACCGTCCATAAGGCTGCCTCTCAGCGGGAGCCATCCGGAGGGCGCCCCGCAGCCTCCCACACCTTGTCCATTCGTCTCAATCGGATCAGTGGCACTCTTTGACGGTGATCGATACGCAGGCTAAACAAGTGAGCTACGCCCATGATGCCTCCAATCCTAATACCATTCACAAGGATCAGAGGGGAGAAAACGGTGAGTCTTTCCGCCGATCCTTAAGGCCGATTTACAAGTGAAGTGGCTAGGAAAATATTCTTGGATGATTTGTTAAGAGGAATAAACCCAACACTGCACTTCAAAAAAAGGATACTCAAGTAGGTCATACGAAATATACGATACAAAAAAATATACACATAAATAAATTTACTTTTATCAGTAAATTATAGTTGAATCCTTCAATATTTTTCGCATTTGATATTCAATTATATTAAAGAATGATCAGAAATCTACTCATGCCATGGAATACCAAAAGCTTCCTAATTACACTAAGTTGCTAAAAACTGATACGGGCGTAGAGACAGCGTTACCCAGAAGTTAAGCGAATTAGGCTTGGAGCCGCTGGAGACTCGGAGGCTGCGCGCTGGGCTTAGATTGCTTGAACAATTGAGAATGGATATCTTTAAGAGAAACACGGAGAATATATTATTAGAGCCCCACTTTATTTCCAGGTCCGATAGAAGCGATAAATTAAGAGAGATGTTTCACCGAACGGATAGAAATGGGAATTCGTTTTTCCCCGTTCCATAAAGGACTTTAATAAATGCTATTCCTAACTTCATTAGAGATCTTCATTTTTATGTGTAAACGACTGGTGTTCTAACACCCTCTGCCTCACGCCTTTTAAGTGGCTTGCGGGGTATTATGCAGATTTAGATAAATTTTTAACAAACACGAATGATCCTCCAAATGAATACGACCATGAGAATAACGTTAAGGATAAAAGAAGAAATGCAAAGGATTAGGATGATTGATACAGTGCCTACATTTTTTATTTCACCGTTAAAGAATTAGCGCTTTTCCAATTAAAGTTAATAAAATTTCTCTAGCGATTAGATAGCAATACATTCTCGAATATAACCATTACAAGGTACACCAGGAAATCATGGTGATTCAGACATCTTTTTACAATTAAAAGTGTTAAAATAACTCAATGTGGTTCTTGTACATTGCTTCAATAATGAGGTCGTTCACTCGGACTTTAATCCGAAATTTAATTCATGGATACAAGATTCGAAAGGGAAAAAACATATCCGGCAATAAAAGGATACTATACTTCGTACTCACATGTGAATTGAGCCTGGAAAATTCACGAAAGTTACAGAGCGTACGAAAGGTTCGTGACATCATCCTTACATTTGAGGGAGAGCTTAGCACGTGGAAGAACAACACTATCGCTATTCAACTCTCCGTCAAAGGGCAAAGAATTCCGATAGCTCCTCACCTCAATTGCTCAAAAAATTGGCAGAGACGAAAGGCATAAAAATTCAGTTCTTTTTCTTTAATTTTCTCACAGTTTCCGCTACTGAAGCTTCATTTACATCCGATCCTAACGTGCCATATATTAAACGACTTCCTATAAGTCACTCAATATTCAGTCCCAATGGTGAGGCTAGAGTACACCCTATACTAATCCAAAGAAGTGTGATATCATCCCTCCAGGGTAGGGGGATGGATAGGCCCCCATAGCCCGGACCGCCTAGAATTTCTCAGCTTTTTGTTTTGGGGCTGTTCTAAGGCTAAACTTGGAATCTGAACCCGCGACCCTTCTCGTTGGAGCCCTAAGGTTAGTACAATAGGTCATCACGCTCCCTGCCTTTAATTATTACACAGCAAAATAATTATTGAGCAAGTTTCGAAGAATGACAACCCGACCAGAGGGGCGGAAATAGCCGACTGCACACTATTCTCGACCGTCTCGAAGATAAACTCCCGCGGCAAACAACAAAGACATTGCGCACGATTGAATCATTTACGGAAATCGTTCGGCACCATCGACGGAAAGAGAGGACGTAGATTTCCGTGGATCCGCATGAAGTGGACGAGGCATTGAAGGGAAAAAAAGATGACCCCACACACGAAGAGGACCATTCACAATGAAGTCCCGGCACCCTTCGGATAAAAAAAATATACCCATCTCGGGAAACTAAACCGTTCGAGCGTGCTGGAACGTTTTTCACACGGACACAGAGAGACACAAATATTATAAACATATCCCTTCAACCCCGACCGCGGGACCCCAAAAAACCTCCCGTGAAGTCCACCGCGGAAAATAAAAGCGGGAAAAACGACGCGTTATGTCAAAAGTGAATAGAATTATGAAGCGTGGGTGAGGGTACAATGATTGAAAAGGAGTTGCCCTTTTCGCCCAGGCACAAGAATCGTCGGCGCCTCCCACGAAATGATAAGGCAAACTAATGGCGAGAATCAAAAAGTTCCCGCCTCCATCCTCAGTCTTTTTCCTCATACCGACCGAGACTCCGTAACAAAACCTTCCCGGCCATTCCGAAAGGCGGAAAAACGATACACGTGAAAGAAGAGAAGGAGAAACGGGCACATGTCGTAAGACTCGAGGAGAATATTTTTTTATTATTATTTCGAGAAGGGAATACGGCGTGCGAGGAAATGATGGGTCTACAGTTGAGGAGGAGAGGGAAGGGGCGGGGAAGGTTCAGACCGTTGGGGGGATGGGTGGAAAGGTGGGTTTGAGGGAACAAATGACTGTCATTCCGCGGCGTTTCTCGTTTTTTTTTTTGCGCTCGGGCACAGAAAGCGGCGCAATGAAATGACAAGTTCTCGCCGAATATATTCCTCCGCCTCCTCTCCAATCCATCGCTGCCCTCCACACGACCCTCGGCCGGTCGTGAGGCACCGGCATTTACGAACACCGGTCTCAACGCTGAGGGAGTAATACAGGCTCGCTTATACGAAGCTGAGGGAGTGAGACTGAGGAGCGTTCAATAGAGAATAATTTATTGCTCTCATACTAAATATGTATGTACGATAGGAATACTCAATAATATCAGCAGAAGGGGATTCAATAGGAGAAGTGCAGGAACGATAATCATAATATTCCACTATTTTAGAAACAGCCATGATTTTATGGAACGTAAGAGACGTTTTCTCGACGCTTATTCACGATATTTGCGCGATATAAAAAGTAAAACTATTCACATGGCCTGCATGATCGATAGAAACGCGATTGAAAGAAACCGATGCATTATTCTTGAAAAATCTGCTCTCCAACCCTCGTTTATTCTTAACATCAAATTGCTAATTAACATGGAATTCTCATCAAGAATGAATCCATTAGGAAAACATTTATGTTTTCCCAAGTACAGATGATTTCACCGTAATCGAGCGATATTTATAACAAATTGAGATAATTGTCTCCAATCATTAATATTTTGTCTTAAATGTGGATGTTGACTATTTATACGCCTTTAAAAATGTTTTCGGCCCCAATGAAAGATTTTTCGGTTAGTTCTCACTTTATTCGTTGCGTGAAGTAATGAACCACACGAGAAATCAACCCATAAAAATTTCAATGTCTACAAAAGCATGTATAAAAACATAAAATAAATTAGAGTTAGAAGAGTTAAGCAGTATATGGAGACCAAATTCGTAGGAAATGCGGAAAGGGGATTTAAAAAATCTGACTCAAAAAGACAATGTAGGTCATAAAAAACTAAATCCACGTAACTAAACGTATGCAGACATATCCCTCTACGAGATAACGCTCATTTATAAGATGGCGAAGGCTATAAAGATAATATGACGTTGCCTCTGAGGTGAATTCTTAAGTAAAAAGGTCGAAAGAAACATTTTCGTGTCAGGAAGTAGGTCAAAAAAAATGTACGGCCCACGTTGCAGGTGTGGAGAGCAATGAGGACCTGCTGCCCAAGGCCACCGCTTTTGCTTCAAGTACTTCTGATTTCAAGCATATTTGTGAGCGTCATCACATTTTATTTCAGCGGCAGAAATCATTATGATGTCACATTCTTATATTTTAAGTTGGGGACTGAAAACATTTCTTCCCAAGTGAAGATGATTTCACCATAACCGGGCGATATTTGCAACAAATTGAGATAATTGTCTCCAATCATTAATATTTTGCGATAAATGTGTAGGTTAACTATTTCAACGTCGTTTGAAATGTTCTCGGCTCCAATGAAAGATTTTCCGGTTAGTTCTCATTCTATTCGTTGCGAAACCAAAGCATAAAAGCATAACCAAACCAAATTGAAACTTGAGAAGAATTATTGACGACTGATCTTAAAATTGACGGAATTGAAGACCTGCTAAAATTATTAACCAGGTAGCAAAACTTTAAAAAATATACATTTTGAAGGTAACTCCCGATCATTAGAACAGGAAAACCATATTAACGGCACGATTTCCCAATAAAACATGAATGTGGGCTATGAGCGTTTCGGCCCCTCATGACTGATTCGTCATCACAAGATCATTGGCATCGACATCCGAATTAGCATCACAAACTGATCAAACCATGGGTGGCCAACCAAAATGATCCAGTGGGCTACTTCGGAAATGTATCGTTTCTAAGGTGTACACATTTAAAAATTATTTTCCCCATTTTCCAATAAATTAATTTACACGCCGACCTCGGTGGCGGCGGTGTACGGTCCTCGCCTGCAAAACAAGAGGTCCTGGGATCGAATCCCGCCTGAATAGATGATCCCTGGTGATGATCCATGGTTGTTCGTTCATTTTTAATTGCTGAAATATTGAATAAACCCCGATGTAAAAGGCCATTATGTGATGTTTCCGGTGGTATGAGAGTAAAAAAATAATTAATGAAAAATATAATTTTTTCATTTAATCAGTTTTCATAACTTTGGTCAAAAATAAATTTTGCTAATATAATATTTTGCTAATCTGTGATGATGGGCGGCGGGTCGGTCACCCCTGGTATAACCATTTAAATCATCAAGATCCTATTCCACCCTTTGTGAACTCCACAGGTGGGAGAAAGCGATGGAAAGGGGTTGACGAGGGTGAAGGAGGGATGTAATACTTTTCGTCAAAAGATCTCTCTCTTTCTCTGGGGTTAAACTCAGACGAGAGAGGGGGGGACGACTGGGAGCGCTAATACATGGGGATGGGTTAGGGGAGGGGAGTTTTCCCCCACCGGAAACGCTGTCCACGGGGAGTATGGGTGGTTTAGGAGCGCGTGCGTGCGCGGGGTCCTTGGGGCGAGCGGACCGCGCGGGGCCTTCGGCGGAGCCGCGAGGTGAGGCGAGGTGGGACCCTGACCGAAATATGCGCCTCGGGGGAGGAGGGCAAGAAATCGGCGATGAGCACGGATAATCCCTACGCCACCAGTTCCCTCTTCCCCCTTAGAATATCACCGACGGCGCACAGTGGAAGCCGAAACATTTTAGCCATGATTTTTCCCATCACTCAATTTAAAGGCATGTTGCTACCTTGAAACTTTCAGGGTATAAAGAGTAAAACTTGTTTCACATTTTCTTCTAGGTTATATTTGAAATTTGAAGAAAGTTGTTTTCCTTACGCAAACATTTTTCGTTTGGGAAACAGGAATATTATGACAAAAGTCTTCTCTATTTACTCAGACATTTTAAAGATGTCACCGTAATTGTTTTAGGAGTAATATATCATCTCAAAAGACAAGATACGATCTGTTAAGTGGATGCATAAATCCTATCGTCTGGTCTTCGTCTTCTTCATTCGCCACGAATTACTCGTAGACTACGTCGAACCAGGTATAAAAAATGAATGAAATGTATTGTACAGGTAAGATATCAAAGAACTTCAAGAGGGGCATTACAATCCCGATGCCCAAGAGAAAAAGAGCGGAGAACCCTAGAGATTTTAGTACCATAAGTTAGGCAACACATGCGTCGAAGATACTGACAAGAATCATCTATAGAAGAAAACGACGAATAGTAGAAGAATACCTGGGTGAGGATCATTCCGAATTCAGAAAAAGCAAATACAAAAGAGAAGCAATATTAGCTCTTAAGCTGCTCATAGAGAAAAGAATAGAAAAGATCAATCCCACATAATTTGCGTTTGTGGACTAATAGAAGGCGTTTGACATCATGGGACTCAATACTTTGAATCCTGAAAGAAATTGGAGTTCTTTGCAATTATGGAAATTTTAAAATTGCAATTTTACATTTTATAACAATAACGATTAGCAGTGATTAAATTCGGACCCAGCTGTGGAAAAGCAAGAGTTGGGAAAAGAGGAGATAATGTTGCTTATTTCTTCTGTAATTTTCAACGTTTACAACAAAGGAAGGCATTTATGAAATGAAATACAAGCCCTCAGGAGTGGATATCCATAGAGAAAAAATTACGAGCTCGTAGCATGATACGATTTGCCGATGACATAGCTTAACAGATAAGGATTTGAAAAGGATTTAAGGACTTAAAAACTGAAAACGTCAGCTTCTAAACCCGTATAAAGCTCCCGCACGTCAGCACTAAAAATAATTTTTCTCAAGACACGTCGAAATCCAAAACGGATGGCACATTTTGACCTTTAGAAAGTCCCATTTTTCGTTACTCGACCGAAAAAATGAAGAATTTAACCTCTATAAAATAAACATTCCTTCCAAATATCTCCCGAAAAATTATTTGAGATGTCTTTCAACAGTTAGCGGGTGAAGCAATATCATGTACCGACTATTTCACTTCGTACAAAGATACTGTTGTGATACTTCACAATAGGATGCGGGGAATGATAGGGTCGATGACCTCAGGGTTGGGGCAAACAAACTCCCTGGAAGACCTCCCAGAAGAACAATGATGGTGAGAAAAAAGGCCGAGGAAGGGAATACTACAAGATTAGCCATGCAGATTAATGCCCGAATAATCGATATTGATTCACCATCGTAATAATTTCAATTTAAAAAATTTAAAAAGAGCTAATAATGGCATCGATATAGATTTATAATTGCTTTTTATTTGGATCGCAGTGTTCACTGAATGATGGACAAATGAACGATGGGAGCGCGATAAAACAATACTTTCTCTTACTGGAGTTTCTCAAGGACCATACCGCCACCGGGAATGCCCAAGGCGATGTGAACCTCCTGGCGCGAGCAGCTTTCCCAAGGCTACACCTGGCAATTACGGGCTTCAAGTTATTTCAACAAGCGAATTAATTAACATATTTAGGAAATTAATTTCAATGAGAGTTTAAACCGTCTGCATGCAATAGAAAACCGATAGGTGTAACTTCCCCACGAGTTATGGCGAGGTATGATAAAGAATGAACAAGGTATACATAGAAGATTATTTCAATGTTGACTTTTCAATGGTAGAAGAATACAATGCAATTTTTGTTGAAAAGGCGTCCTCACACTGCATGGGTACATGTATTACATGTATTTTATAAATATAAGAAAGGGCATAAAAATATACATTAAGTATTCAATGGCCATAAGTGACTCATACTACCCTTAAAGTAACTATTCTCAAATTTTAATAATGCTTGCAAGAGAATGTCCTTGATTATAGGCAGTACCTTTTGCTATTAGAATCTTCCCAATGGATTTTACCCTAAGAAAATGAGAACTGAAGCAATTCAATGGAAAAAATAATTCGTTTCAACATCATACCATACCAAGTATGTCTTGTAGATGAAAAATAGCCTAAGATAATTTTACACTGAGCATAAATATTTTCAAATGAGGCTCCTCGAGGTAAAAATATAATAATTATTTCTTGGAGAATAAAATAGGAAAAATTACGTTTGAGCACAAATAGTTTAAGAATGACATGGGTAATAAAAAACGCAAACGCCTTGAGGCCGAGCGGTTTTTCATTGGAAAATGATAACAATTGTATTCATTTCTAACGGCGCTACGTTTTTACTTCTCCGGGAATGGAATATGAAGATCATAAGATACAGTTAAACAATTAACGAACATAACGACCACCATCACGTTCCAGAAACTGCAGAAGGCTTAAAATAAAAGACAACACGTCACCCTTTTCCGTAGGTGTAACTGAAGAATGGAAGACGTGAGGTCACTGTATAATAGTACTGCAATGCCAGCTGTGATCATGTTGCTCTTCCAGAGGAGCAACTGTACTCGGATCGTACTACTTCTGAAAAGTAACTTCCTTGGCGCTGCAAAAAGTCACGTGGTAAGACAATACAAGGTGAGCCAGTTCATATGTCAACCGCTGCCGTCTCATTCAAATACGATGCGACCGAGGGAGTGTCGCTGGGGACGCGTGCCACTGACGGGAGCGAAAAAAATGACGGTCGGGGAGCGAGCGCTTTTCAGAACACGTATGCACACAGAGCCTCACGAGAAATGAACGCTGATCCATCGGCATCACATCTCGCTGATACCTCTTCTTCATCCGAGAACATCAGTCCATTACAGTACCGGCTATTTCAAACGCTATATTCGCTGATGAAACCGATTCCGTCTACTCGCTGGCTATTAATATTAAGATGGACGTGGGCATAAAATATAGTTTTTCAGAGGATGAAATATCCTATAATAGATTGAAAATGCGGATTACTGAATGCATTTTGAGAGAATTTATAAGTAGCATAGTGTTTGATAAAATAATGAAAGAAAAAACAAGAACCGTTTATCGTCAATCAAATACGCTGCGCAACAATGCGATAATATGGAAGAACACAGCTTTAAGTTTTTTTTACCAGATTGATACTGAAAGAAAGAAAAATGAATTCGGCATGAAATTGTAAAAGACTATAATAGTTAATATGTATTAATTAGTTATTTTGCTCAAGTTTGTTTGTTTGCCACGTTTCTGACGGTAGAATTTATTATGCCTCTGAGGGTCACATATATCATTAACAAGAGGGTAAAAATCTGGAAGAGTGCAACTTCGTTTCAAATTTACTAAATTGTAAATCGATCCGTAAATACAGTATTGCGATTAATTACAGGATCAGTGCCGATAAATTAAATATACCATGTGATTTTCGTTGTTTCCGAGGTTTCACTACTTTGGATTGTCTTGATAGCAGGGATAGTTTCACGTGCAAGATAGCCAAAGATTGATCATATTGATCCCAAAAACTTAAAGAAGTGATCAGATTGTGCCGGAGAGAACATATTTTCACCTCCAACATAATGCTAGGCGAAAAAAAACCCTGAAAACAAAACAAACAGCTCCCCAAGGCACCGCGACAGCTTTAAGGATAACTTCACGGTCGCTATTATCACGGGACCCCACAGCACCAATTTTAACCGGGCCATTTTTGGGACAATAGCATCATTTTAAAGCCAAAATTTCGCAATACTCACTTTGAAGTTGGACTGAACACAAAGATAAAGCGTTCTACGCTTTCACTTAGATGCATCGCACATCATAGAAATGAATTCCGTGGCATCATAATTTAATACACTGGCAGCAATATCAGGGCTACACACCCCATATAAATCAGGCCCCAGAAAATATCTCCTAATACTAGGCTAGATAGCTGTGAGATTTTCTGAAGCATAGTTCACACCGAGCGGCAAGCGACTTTTCTATGGGCGGTTTCTTCTCGTGCCCAGGTGCAACGATTAGCGGCAATTTAAATGCCATTCGAAAAGAGAGAAGCAATAAATCTTACGCCTTGGAATCTCAGTTAGATTGAAAGGATATGTATAATAGCCTTTTAGCAGAAAATGTGATCTCACGTAATTACTTCTATTTTCAAGAAATCTTTTCTCCAGTCTTCTGCTTTCGATCACTCAAATGCCCTTATAATATTGACGGTGATCATAAAAATTTTAAAAGTTAGTTATCATTACTTTCCTTTTTAAGTATGACCTAAGAAAATAAATTCCCAAAGATTTCCAATATTAGATGCAACTCAATGTCTTGCCTACTCAAGAGATAAATAGATATATTTCGGAAGAACTTTGAGTTAGCAAAATTAAAAATAGTATATACGTAAAATAATTAAAGGACGAAACCTAAGTTATTTAAATGTCTAAGAGTGTTTAAACAGCATTTTGAAGTATTTTGATAGGGTGGAAAGGTGACTAAGATAAAATGGATAAGTTAAAAACATCATCCGTCCGAGAACTAGTTAAACTCAAGATACGTTAGGCTTCTTGCTTGCTTCTTGTAACTGGGGCGTATAGAAACAAACATTGCTATGTTCATTTAAGTCGACGTTTCGATAAAAAGACTTTGCCTTCTTATTTCTTTTATCTCATCTCAAAGGTTTGATGGCGGCGCTTCCGCGATTCCACGAAGATGAAAATGCTAAACTGTATGGAAGAAAAGGAAATGTCGATTCAATTTTAAGTAAATTTCGTCAACAATTTAAGTAAATCTATCTAAGGTGGAGATCGGTGACTTTTTTAAAAAGAGGTCCAAAAGGGAGATGAATTTCTTTCGAATATTCAACCAACTGAGTAAAACTGTACACCTCTGCTGACGTTTTCAAATCTTCCTTCGCCATCTTATTCGTCCAGAACGCCTTTTAGATAGAATTAGTAATGTATCTATAGAGATGATAAGCCAAGCCCACTCGGAATACGAAGAAAACGTCTCTCCAATAATTGTCCAAGAAAACTTCAATTATAAGTTCATAAATATTAGTGCTCAGATAACTATTGAAGAAAGTTATAAATGGGCGACACAATATCAGATATTATTACGAAACTTAAGCATTTTAGAAACCCGATATTGGATTTGAACACTAGAAAATATATTTTGTCCTGTAAAAGTCGTTGACATCGCCCGATAGCGAAAATAAAAATATCGCACCAGGCAAAAAAATTCCACGATTAGATATTGTATCATACCATGCAATAAAAATCGCCACCCGAT
This sequence comes from Ischnura elegans, assembly GCF_921293095.1. Classification (NCBI taxonomy): domain Eukaryota; kingdom Metazoa; phylum Arthropoda; class Insecta; order Odonata; family Coenagrionidae; genus Ischnura; species Ischnura elegans. The sequence goes on from NC_060248.1 coordinate 87,058,146, forward strand.
CGAATATCACGAAATCGATCATCAATTTTTTTCACTTACAGTGATATTCGATCCGATAAATATTGTTGATCGATATACAATATAATGAAATTCAACATCACGATACGTCATCCATTATAATTCGATATATTGGGATATCGATATCGGTATAGAATTGTATCGGCGGCTGGATGGGCTGAGAGGCAACGCGAGAATGAACATGGTAAGCGCTCTGTACATAACTATCTGGCGGTGACCGCTCTCGTGGCTTTTTTCCCTTAAGAGGCGGCGACTCTCTTCGGACCGTCTCGCGTTACGCAGGCGCGTGCTGCGACACGGCTGCCGTGTCAGCTCGGCTCCGCTCCTTTAAGGAGAAGCGAACAATGCGAGAGGGAAGCAGATGGGATGGGAGCGACGGGTTTAAGAGGAGAGAGAGAGAGAAATAAAATAAAATAAACGAGATCCCCATTTCCATCCACCTTTCTCCGTCGCGCGACCCACCTCCAATTCGGATGAGGTGTGCGACGCGCGAGCCACGAGCGACTTTTCTCGGAAAGTGAACGGCGGAAGTGGAGAAGAAGTGCCTTCCATTGTGTGCGGAATTCAGATGGCGGCGGGCGAAATAAAAATGGCACGATGGAGGAGAGCGGACCAAATTGTGGGCAGATCCGATGATACTCCCCGCTCAGTATTTCCTCCTCAAAAGGTCTCGCTTTGGCTATTCGTCATCACAAGTCAACAATTCTAAGATCGATTTTGGGAAATCCTTCCCTGCTAGGAACAATGAACTCCTAACATCCCTTTGGGACTATACGCCATCACCATCCTCAAAACACAAAGTCCCCAAGACTGCCCTTATGCCTTCCCACATTCCTACTCCCAGGGGCGCACCTAGGAATTAAGGCTTGGGGGGGTTTTAGGGTAACTAATACTTACGGGTGTGGGGGTATTGCATACCCAACAGGGTAAGCAGGAGTTGAGGGGGCCCTCCTCCAGAAAAAAATTAAGAGTAATGGTTGAAAATGGCGATTTTTACGGCATTCTGAGGGATATTTGATAAATCCTAATACTATTCTACAAGTAATACTGATCCAAATGAGTAAAATGGATTACAATTAAAAATTTCTCTGAGCTCTGTGGGGGGTTTTATCCCCCAAAACCCCCCCTACCCTTTCGCTGCGCCACTGCCTACTCCCACTTCATCTAGCCTGCGACACTATGCCCTGACAAAACCGAGAAAATTAATCAACTGAAACCATCAAAAGTAGGTACAGAACTTCTCATAGACAGCTTAAACAGTAAAACAGCTGGGAACTTAAGCTACCACTAAGTCCGCGAAATTTCAACGTAGCGTATCGTTGCTAAGATTGATGATTGGTTTCCGGGCATGAAGCATGATTATACGTGCATGAAATTTGTTCATCATGCTAGTAAGTCTCACTGATCATTTTCTATCATCAATAGATCATTTTTTCACGATTCCAAATACATATGCCAAAACTCTCCTTGTACCCCACAAACGTCATTAAATGATAGTTAAAAATGCTCGAATATCGCTAAGTCACGTGACCTGAAACGCCCTCTGACGTCATCGGACGGTACACCATACACTTCGCTAAGAGAGTGGAGCGGTAGAGCCTTGAATGCAAGATATCCAACAAATAATAGCAATTATTTTCGCCAAATTTGCGTTTGAGCTTCTGCATAGACCGATTTTCTACGCACTTCCTCAGTCTGTCATCAGTGGATACAGTACCTGGACGTCACGCTCTGATGACGTAGGTACCTATTCGGGGGACTATGCCCGGAATTAATACCTGCGGTATAAAATAATTCCGCTATATGATCTTTGGGGTTAGATTTAAAAGATAAAAAAAATATATAAGACCAGTTTCAGCAAAATTCTGTGGCAAAGCAATCAATTATGTATGTTCGGCAGAAAACTGAATTTATTTTTCTTTGACTCTTTAAACCATGTCAATCATCCACTAGTGTAGCTGTTCTACGAGAACAAAGTACTTTAAGGGTATACCTAGAACTACATTGTGAAACATAACAAAAATATAGCGGGATCAGGAAGTTGTTGTGGCTTGAGTTCTGGCTCTCCACCCAGTTGATTAGGGTTCAAATCCTGGCAGTGGCAGAGATTTTTAGAGACTGCCCGATTCGTGATTGTATACCTTGCGGAGGGTACTTTAAGTGCAACACTCCGTCCGTCAGATGGGGCACTGAGCCTTGGTCCCCTTGGCGCCTTCCATTAGGAGTAGGCTAACGCCGACGCCGGGTTTCTCTCCACCCTACCCTCCGTACTCTTCCCTCATGGTTCAAATGAACTTAGCTAACGGTCGCTTTCTCCTTAAACTATATCATACCATACATAAACGTAATTTCGGAGAAACGCATTTCCGAGATCACCCAAAAGCGGCAGATGCTAAGCGGCGGTGATATGTTATTAGAGGCGGCGTAAACGGACGGAAAAAATCTCTGCGCTCAGCAGATATCCTGAGCTGGCACTCTTTTGCCTTCTTGTAAAAGCGGTATGGCGGCGATGCGTTTATCGTGGAGCCAAGCGTCGCGAGGAACGCGCCACCCCCTCCCCCCACCCGCCCGGGAACATTATCCCCCCCTCCACCCCACCAGCTCACCCCTCACTCCCCCACCTCCTTCAACCTTCCCACCCTCTCCTGGTTGTCGCACGCACCGCGACCGGCAAAATGGCGACCCAAGAGTAGAGGACAAGTCCCGCTTACGTCAAAGGCATGTATCATCTCAAGTTATTGACGCAGGTCGATATTTTTTGGCGCTGTAACGATTAACGGTAGCCGTGATGGGACTACCTAATTGGACTTCCGTTGCAATAGGAGAAAAATACCGTTGTAATCACAATCAATAGCTGAATGCTTTTTTACGAAGATATTTAAAATCTATCTTGCATACTCTTACGCGTATTTTTTATTTCTTACTTGGAAAAACGTTGAAGTTACGTTTTCGAACACCAGAAGGTCTCGAATCATTAAAATAAAATAACTATGTATGGGTAATCTTCCATGCATACCTGTATGCTTTTAATAAATTCACTATATTGCGTGTGCTAAGTATGAGTTCTAAATAGACGTACCTCAATACCAATGCTAGAAAATTTATTGTTGATTAAAGATTACGATTGTAGCTGAATAAGATATCAATAGCATAAAAACACAATACAGCCATTAAATTTGTATTATTTATTTAGGTTACAACCTGTAATTGTCAAAATAAGATATTTTTCACGATAAATAATAACTTAATGTGAAAGCTGAAATATGTTAATCATTACCTTGTCTATGCTTCTCCGCAAATTTAGCTATATATCGTTCCTAATTTTAATTTAAAATGACTGAGTAAGTTTCGTGAGAAACATGAAATAAATTTCAATGCAAAGCTTACACTTCCTCCACCAGTGGCGCGGCGAGGGGGGTTTTGAGGTATAAAACCCCCCCAGAGCTCAGAGAAACTTTAAAATTTAATCCATTTTACTTAATTGGATAAATATTACTTATAGAATAGTGTAAGGATTAATACAATAACCCTCAGAAAGCCGTAAAGCTCACCATTTTGAACCATTTATCTAAAAATATTTCTGGGGGAGGGCACCCGTATCTCCCGTATTCCATACACTCAGTATTAGTTGCGCCTAAAACCTCCCTAGCCTTAATTCCTAGCTGCGCGCCTGTCCTCCACTACCTATTGGTTTTAAACAATCATGTGGACTATTGTGAGTTCGATAACCAACATAAACCATCATAAGTGAGGTAAAAGATCTATAGCTCTAACACATTTTCCATTCAAATTAAATAACATAAATAAGTTATCTCGTAGTTTTCCGTGGCGTTTTTGATTATATGATCTCTCCATCTTTTGGGCGTTGTTTGTCACATTTTCATGGCCAACCAAAACGCAGCAGCGATCAATTAGGGCTTCATATTAAGCGTGGTGAAAATACCGATATTGGCACTTCGATCTGGAGACTCTTGGTAGCACCTGTTGTCACCCTTAGACAAACAACGCGGCGAGAACCCGAAAGATGGAGAGATCAAATAATATATATATTTTTTCAATTCATAAGGGAAGTGACAAAAGCAATATCTTCGTGAATTTATTTTTATATCAAATACAATACAAAAGTGTCATCCAGCAAAGACATGATGGATGGAGTGGTTGACCGACTTCCGATGGGATTAAAGATATTTAATCACATCCATCATCCTCTCCAACGGACAAACGAGACCTTTAGGAATTTGCGCATGAATAATAAGTGCCACCTAATTCCACTCACTTGAATAAAAAGCAAGCTTTAAAATATCTCAAACGAACTGACGCAATTAAATTCTAAACAATTCAGCTCCATGCCCATAATTAACAATGAGGAGTCTTGGGGAAAACCTATGCGTCGGAATCACGCGGATTATTGACGCAACTACATCCGAGGAGTGAATTTGGATATTTTTTACCCTTCAATAAAACAGTAGATTTGCGTTTTGTGTTACATACCTACCGAAAAGTAGTGATCACTCAAGGAAAAAGAGGTTGGAACCTATCGCATTAAAACATTCCCACTGTCTAATGTGACATATATAATCATGTTTTATCGAGTATCTTTTACGGTTTTTGCAAATACATATCAACCTGATTAGAGGGAATAAAGGATTGAGGAGCTATCATATTTATAAGCATAATATACAACCATGTTTTTACATCATAAAAGGTTTGTAAATATGGGCGCAGTTAAGACTTCGTCGCGATATTCGAGGTTTTCATTTGCATTTCACAAAGAGGTATGACCTATTGAGAGCAACATGGACTCAATAAGTCGAGGAATTATGAATAGGTGTTACATTTTTACATACATTGCATCAACTTAACTAAGCCATTATTTTAGAATTAAAAACTGAAGCTTCGAATGTGCCCCAAGTACGACAAAAATACAGCTTGATTGCTACATTTTGAAAAAATACTGACTGACGCTGCCACATGAACGCACATACCTGATCCGCTCATTTTATAAAGAGATGTTATTCATGCTTAGCTCATTGTATAAACGGAAATTTTTAAAATTCCATATTCGCAATCGTTGTAAAATGTATACGAGTAGGTGCATTTAAGTTTCTAGGAAGAAATAAACATTATTTTTTAGCTTCATTAATTCAATTTGAATTTAAAAAATCATCGTAATAATTACACCCTCAAAATTATTGTACGAGAGCTAAAACTTGGGTCGCAAAGATTGAATATTGCAAATTATTGAGTTGAAGCCATTTCACGCATTTTTGTTCCTCAGGTTACGATTACCACCCTTAAGTCTACATATTTAAGTATTTGAGTTTTTGATCAACGCTCATTCCTATTTTTGAATTAGAAGGAGATTAATAAATACTTAAAGAACGAGGTACAAGTATATCTACCTTGTCAGCACGTAAGCAAGTAGGCACCGACACTCTACTTTCCCCGTCACTTGTTCAACCAGAAAAAAAACGAAAACAATTCTTATATATTCACCAACGAACACTTTTAATTTCTATGTATTATAATGTACACATACCGTTCTCTTGACACCGTTCGAACAAGCCCGCCTACGTCAAAATAAGCTAAATATCGACCTCAGATAAGCTCCATTGTTCTCGCGAAACCATCTTCACCTGAGACACGTGTCAAAGACACCCCCTCTCAACACTCGTTCCTCCCTTAACCCTGTAACCTGCTCCTCTTCTTATTCCCCGTAATTCACCCCAGGGCGGGCTTAGTTTCCGAGTACACCACATACATACCCCACTGAGTTTAGCTTTCTGCACGCGCAAGTGCTAGTCAACTCTACCCCGGCCGTGTTGTCATAACATCTAGGAATTACGGCGCTGAACAAGCAGGAACACGCACACCTCTCGTACGGAACACATGCTCAGCTCTTTTCTCTAGCTGGAAAGTCGCGACGGGACCCGCGGGCTAAGCAGGGAGGTGTGTATAAACTCCAGCTCATATAATGCCCGCCCAGTGAGCTCTATTTGCAGCTGGATAATAAAACAATGGAAAGGAGGAGAATTTTTTCATTAAGTATCTAACCAATTCCTCACGCCCCTACCAAGGGCACTGGGTCGCGGGGAAAATCCAGAAAGAAAGGATTCGATCTCGGCGCTTTGGTATAGGAATGCTTATGTATGCCGGTCGGTTGTATATCATCTTTTGTCGCTAATTCTAATTTGTTAAAAAAAATATGCAGTACAGTTTTTTGACACATACACTCTTCAATGATGGCAAAATTTTTACAGATAATTTCATAGAATTAGATATCAATTTTAAAGTAGGAATAATAGCCTTTCATCAATAATGAAGATATGCAGGAGAAAATAAAAAAATAACTGTGCAATTGAGGTCCTCCTAACCCAAAACGGCTTGTCAGCAGGTGCCTGTAGCAGAGAATATTTTTTTTGCTGATCAGCGTTTTGGGCAATAAAGAACTTAAAAATGTTAATTTATCAGCCACCCTTTCAGTGATTTTTTAAGAACAGATATACAATTAATATCATGCATTGACATAGGTAGTTCGTTTAACATCCCAGGGACCATATGAGACAAATAATCAAATTCAATAAAAATAAAAGTTTAAATTAAAAATAAAATTAATTGTAATCCCTCCTAATGCAAATAATGTATGAAACATGTAAAAACAGAGATTTGGATTTAGACAGCCTTAGAGACTTTCGGCTCGTATTAGGGCTGTCAACTCTTTCATTTATAAATTAATCCCAAAGTTCAAATTTTAATTTGGCCCGTGCACAATTCATTTTTCTCTCTTTTTCAACTTTCATCCGACTGCTGAATTGCATAAACAAAGTATACAAAACAGACACATATTATAAATAGAGAAAATACAGTGACCTAAAATGAAAATTAAGAATACAAAGAAAGGAAAGAAAAAATATTACAACACTGCACAACATCCCTTGTCTGTTCCTATTCTATGCAAGTGAGCCAAAACTCAACCTCCATAGTTTCAAGAAACCAATTTCTGACTGATTTCATACAATTAATTTGACTATGTGCTTCAGTCTGATACGGCGATAGTAATCCTGCGGGCGGGCGGCGGCAATTATAAAAGTATACAGAGTAAACCCTCCTCAACATTTGCCTTTGCCTCAAATTAAAAAATAATTCATTTTAGATAATACTGAGATAAATTTTCAATTTTCAAATGCTGTTGTTGGTCCCACTCGGAAGATTTTGGTTCTTTGGTAACAGAAGCTAGGATTGTAGCCGATGTTTTAAGAGGACGCGGCTCTCCCGCTTAAACGGTCGTCTTTGCCTCTTTCTGGGAATGTTAACAGTTCAAAACTTTATTACCAAATGCCAATGGTTGAAATATTCACGTGCAATGCAATTGACCTTTGCCTAAACTTGCCTGTAACTCAAATATATAAACTCTACTTCTGACAAGATACCGAGGGAAAATTGTCCAATTCGACATACAGGGTACACTCTAATTTCAACTGGGTATAATCTTTATATCTTGCAAATTTAAAGAGTATCAAGAACAAAGAGAGTTATGCATCAAGGAAAGCGGTCACATCACGATCGTGAGGTTTGATGAACCCCCTCAAGGGGGTGTATCACTACCATGCGACCAATTTTTTTCGTGAAGTATTATTAACTTCATCACTAACGGTTCTCGTGCATTTAAGATTAACGTGTGCCGTATATTTGGTGTTATTTAAATTGGAAATTTCAACCTCGGTATTCTGTCAATGTTAAATAAATGAAAAGTGCTGCTATTTTAAATGTGTGCATGTATTGCCTAGAGGAAATAGGTTATCTCTACGAGTGCGAAAGACGGAGATATATTGCTTCCTTTTGACTTGACGGGCGTTGAACTCGCGGTACTTCATGACGCTTTCTTGTGCATGGTATTCGCAATAAAAATTATCGACAGGAATGGATAGGATTAAGTGGAATGGATATAACCTTGCCATCCCTTGTACAGGTGGGTTCTAATCCTTAAAAAAATTGATATTTTTAAACTCTACAGCCAATCAGTTCCTCAGGGAGGACGTTAAACTGTGAACAGCCTCGGCGACACATTAAAGAGTAGGCTAATGAAAGCCCCAAGGGTATCCCCACCGTTTTTTCGGGATTTTCTTGTAATCCCTTCCGCTATGACTCTACCCAGCGATCCTTATTGGGACACAATTGACCCCTTCTCCGGTACCTCAGGTGGACTAAGACAACTAGGGAGGGATTTCGATTTGAGAATCGCCTCCTCGTCTTTACACGCTCATCTAAGTCGGTCACGAACCGCGCTGTCGATTAGTTGCAAGAAGCGCTGAGTTAAGCGGATTATTCGACTCGGCGGCGATCATCAAGGCGCCCTCGGCCTTTCTCGGAAATCGATGGGAAAAAATCCATAGACAACACGTTCGCTACGCATGCGAGACGTCATTCCGAGCCGGGAGAAAACCCAACCGTGGGCTGGCGTTCGGGAATTAAGCGCATACCGCCGACCACGAAGCACTTCTACGAGGAGCACATGTTATCTTTCCGAATATTTCAGAACGGGAGTCATAACTATGATTTAGCCATTTCGGCGGAGGACGCCATCTCGATCGGGTTCTAAAAATAAGAGACCGCTTGTTAAGCCGAGGGCAAAGCATGCTCAAACAAGTGAATGACCTTGCATGCAGAGAACATGCTGATTATGAATAAAATAGTATTGAGAGTGGCAAGCAAACAGCATGTATTTCGAAGAAGCGTAATCCCCAAGGTACGGCTGGATTTGTCAATTTCGTAGGACGCAAGTATGCGCTGCGCCTTCTCGCAAGGTCTTCAATGAACTATATATACATTTCCAATCCATAACACGGTGAGCACTAGCTAATATTTGGATCAGAACGCAATTGATATTTTCATGATCGCATATTATTATACTCTGAGCTTTTACTTGACCTTAATGGCATGAGCAGACCGAATAAAAACAGATCAACACTACACTTTTAACGTAAAAATAGAACGAAATTGAATAAGAAAATATCATGATGACGATGTATTATGTAAATATCAAGAGCAGTGGCGTAACTATGGAAAGGGTATGAGGGGATAGATACCCCCTCAAAGCTTCAGAGAAATAAAAAAGTTATTTAAAACTATTGTCTAGTATTGAAATTTAATAACTGCATCTGCTAAAAGTTAAATTTTTAGTGCCAAAATGATGTAAAATGTATATCCAGGCATGTCATTGTTCAAAAATTTCCCGGACCCCCGTTGCCAGGCACCCCAGGCCATCCCCTCCCCCAAAACAAATTCCTAGTTACACCATTGATCAAGGGTAGTATATTCAACCACTCGTTGATTATACTGAGGATTATTATAAATCTTGTTGCATCATAGCATCAAGGTTGCATGAAGTTGAAAGGAAGAGAATTTACGATACTATTTGGAAGTTGATTCCCAAGCAAACGATATTTAGGAGATTCTCTCAGATATCCAACCGGGGTTGCGATTTTGGTTGACACCAACGAATGAACGTCCACCCCTATCTTCACCATCGTTCTACTTTGAACAGTGTGATGCCAAATACTGATAAAGGGACATGAATGCTGTCTTCACTATGGCGCAATTGAGTCATTTTTTCTCAATCATACCTCACAGGCAGCGGATAAATTATTTTATGATTTATCTTAATATCTCAAATCATTTCTGAAGGGTCGGTCTATGAGACTCATGGCCTTGTCACAGAAATATGCAATCTATTATCATAACAGTACTAATATCCGTTTTTTTCAGCCAATAAAAGAGAATCTAGGGAAAATTACTCAAAAATTATGAGAAAAATATAATGAGCGTTAACGGAGAACTTACGCAACCAAACCTAGCATATTAATTTCAACTATAGGTATCAATGTATAGAACTTCAATCATGAGTATTGAAAGAGACAACTTTCCGCGCAATAGCCTGAGTGACCTCATAAGCACGAGATTGAGTTCGACAACCTCTTCAAACGTTCCCAAGATATACTCCTGGCTGTTATGCACGTGAAATCTCTGGATTACAAGTGCCTCCCTAAGCCATTTAAATGGGTCGAATGATTCCTCTTGACACAAGATTACGGCTCGCGTCGGTCCGAGGATACTTTTTATCTGAGAGTGGACATTGCGCTAAGCGACGATTGTCGATAGGCAAGGGAACGATACCGAGAGTGAGAGAGGGAAGGAAGTACGTATTTGGTGAGGAGGTTACTCTCAGATGGAGAGAGAACTTAGGACGTATCACTCCCCCTCAACCGGTCTATTTTCGTGGCTAATAAGTTGTTTACAATTAAAACTACGGTATTAAAATGTTTCATGAAGCAAACCTTTGCTAGAGTTGGCCAATATCGCAAATATTAAAATTTTCCACGGCATTTGTTCAAATGAAGATCGATACGTAAAAGATACAGGAAAATGTAAAACTCTAATCTACTCGAAATATATACGATGACAATCTCAAGAATAAAAATTAAGTTTTCAGTGAGTATTACGGTACGAAAAATACTCAAAAGATGCCCATTCGAGTGGGATGCGTCCTCTATGGAACTATACTGCTACGGAAATGTCGCCTTCGAGAAAGAGTTATTCAAAAGTAATGGAAATTGGTATTATTAATTGCGGAAAAAATTCAGAGAGAAAATGAAACGTTTAATTGTGCATTATAAATGAAAACAGAAGTGTCACAGAATATTTAGTCGTTTCATTGATGAATGAACAAGAATTCAGGGCATTAAAGATTATTACTTTAGCCGTGAACAAACTGATTAGAAATTCTGCGCTCCCATTATAATTGATACTTACATCGGAAATCAATGCTTTGAACAAACATTGTCTCAAGATGTAATTTTGAGTAAGCTTGTAGTCAATGCGTGACGAGCAAAGTTTACATAAAACAATCTGCTTCATTGTATCTATCATTTGAATCCAACTGGGGCGTAATAATTGAACAATTGAACACCATATTAGCCATCACATTCAACGAAGCCTCCATCTCCTCTTTCCCACAACGTTTCCTCATCCATTCCCCTTATCAATAAACGGTTTTCCGAAAACGGACGGATGACTCAAATTCGTTGCGCAGGGGAATGGATCCATTCTTTCAAACGAAGCGAACTTTGTATTCCGGTCAGGTTATCCTGATAAAACAGCGAGCATCTTTGGTACGGAGAGATGACCGATAAAAAAGGGTCAGTACTCGATATAGTAAACGAACCAATGTAGTCAATGTGCTCAACGTAATCATTCACCTAGGCCGAAAATCGCAATATATTGAAAGAAATCCGATATGATGTGCCTATATTGAATTTAATGGAAACCATTAATCAAAAGGTAATTCGAGCGCGAAAATGAATATTGTCAGCGAGAAAATAAATATAGATTGGAGGTAAACTCAGCCAATAATCTCCTCACAGGCACAATGAACAATGAAAATGCACGTCAAGTTCAAAACCGCAAAGCGGATGGCCAGAAGCCGCGGTTGGCTAAGTATACACTATTCACATCACGAAACAATCATCAGCAGGTGAGAAATTCCCATCAGATTTCAAAGATAACGAAAACTATTGGCTCTGGGTAAATTAAATTCTTGTTTTGATTTCATGAGATAAATTGCACACTTGAGCTCAATTGATAATCGATTTCAAAGACGTAACTATGGCTTCAAATTATCTAAATTATACCCAGAGTGGAGTAAATTTCGAAATATAATTACGACGGAAGGAAAAGAATTAATACATCTACATCTACATAACACCCCACAAGACTCCTAAAAGGAGTGTGGCAGGGGGTGTCAGGACACCAGCCGTATAAACATAAAAAATGAAGTTCTCTAAAAAAGTTGGGAATAGCGTTTATTAAAGTCCTTTATCGTTCCGGTGAAAAAACGAATTCCCATATCTATCCGCTCGGCAAAACATCTCTTAATTTATCGCTTCTATCGGACCTGAAAATGTAGTGTGGCTCTAATATTATTTTATCTATGTCGCTCTTAAATATATCTATTCTCAATTGTTCAAGCAATCTAAGCCTAGCTAGAGTTAGAATAGAGTTAGAAAACATAAAGTGTATATCAACACGGATAATAAGAATTACAGCCATATTCACAGAAGAAAAAAAAATTTCATAGAAAAATTTTAATACAGACGATAAATCAAGAATTTTGCGAAACCTGTCAATGATTTTAAGAATATCACAATGTTTTTAAAATTGAGTTACGCTGATATCCTGAAATCATTGAGGCATTTCACGATCCAGTTTATCATAATTTTCCTATTATTTTTATCACACGATCTCTTCGTCAATGTATAGCTCTTTCTTGGATATTTAAAGGTATCGCATGGACATGCCTGATTTTCCCAAATAACGGAAAATCCTCTGATATATTAAATCGATCGAATAAAATACTGATTTATGAATGAAGTTATGCGCTAACTGTTGGTTCAACGTCCTTTTTTAACATATTTTTCCTTCTTCTTCCTTAAGAATATTTTGATAATGATAGTTGTCATCTTTCAAACACGCGGTACTAGAGTCGTAAATTGAGTAGGCCCTTGAACCAGGATTATCTATCATTTAGTGATTCAACTCGAGCGTTGAAAAGGTTGCGTGAGGGTACACTTCAGGCGTATGAATATCCCAAAAATTAGGTAGGAGGCAAGTTATTTTCCCTCGTACACCTCGCAATGCTAGGAAAACAATTTATGGTGATTTTATGAAGGTCTCAACCAATGGCGTACGTAGCGAGGGGCAGCAGGGGGCAGCTGCCCCCCGTTGAAGCAAAAGTAAATTTAGTTCAAAACGAAAGTATTTTTTTTATATCCAAGAAAAGTGATATAAGTATAAAACGTGTAATTAGAATAAAGATATTTTTTCGAGCAAATAATTAAAAATAATGGAGCGCAGTTATAATTTTCCTGAAATTTTGGTTTCCTTATCCTTTTTTGTGTTACCACATAAACGACCACGGCTTGCGTCCCTCTGGTTTTGATCCTGGGTACGCCCTTGGTCGCAAATTTATTGGCTTCGAAATCGAGTCTATGAATCAACAGCCAAATGCTCTATCCACTAAGCTACCTCACTCTTCCAGTACTAGAATAATAATGCATCACCAGCCTTGCGCTCTGTCCATTAAACTACCACACTCCACCATTAATTAAATAATAATAAATTCATGATTGTGGACACGAAAATTAAAAAGGAGGATCCTCATAATGTGTTGCTGCTCACCGCGCATATATATAGGTTTCAAAAGTCACCACACTCGTCGCCGACGGAAAAATTGATTCGAGTTTAACGGAGAGATAAGGTATAATTAGAAGTTTTAACAGAAATTTGTATTCAAGATTATGTGAACCATCGAATTCATAACAAGTAAATGATATTTCTCGCAGTTACAAACATTATACTGCAAATTTTTGGATAAAAATGGATCGCATTGCACTCATCACCGCGCTGCGGATATTTTTGAAAGCCGATTAAGATGCGACAGAAGTGTCCACAGAAATTAGCCTTCTATGGGGTGGAATTGGGCCTCCTCTATGCAGTCCCCTTGACTATAAAAATAATACATCACCAGACAAGCGCTCTATCCACTAAACTAACACACTCACTCATTATTTAAATAATAATAAATTCATGATTGCGGGGATTCGAGAGAAAGCCGCTTTAGGTCTGCACACGCAGTCCTCCAATCCTGCTCGTCCCAACTTAGCCCGGAAACGCGCAGCAACTGTGAACGCCCATCATCCGCGATTGTAGGCGAGAGAGGCTTCTTAATCCTCGAGAAGAGGGCGCGCAGCGGAGCGGGAGAGATGAAAGCGCAATAAATATAAATACCCGGATCGGGGCTTGATTGGGGCAGGTGGAGAGGGAGGGGAGGTAGGGGCGGGAAAGAGGGGGAGGAGAAGAAAAGCTCGTCTGGGTGTTTGGTTGGCGGCCAAAGTCCCTCCGTCGCTTATCGACACGGGACGGTCACAATCAGTCACACGTCGCACGGGAGGAAACGAGGGGGAGGGACGAGGGCTAGCGCGTGGGACGAAGATTGAGAAGCTGGGGAGAGAGAGACAAAGTAGATGCTTTATTTATTTGCTTAGCCGCGCTAGGAGCATTGAAAACACGGTTTGGTACCGAATTAGTGAAATAACTATTGGCGCCGAATGTTCGGAAATAGCGATAATGTACCGTTCATTAAGATTCATAATAAAACACATATTTAAATTCCACACTGGATAAAAAACAGAAACGGATTTTTCTGTTGACTAGGCAACCATGATCGGGGAGTAGAGTGTCTTTTCACCTGTCCGAGGATGGGATAAGATAGTCTTAAAATTTTTCAACTTGCCTTCTTACAGGTTTAAGCACACAGATCGCACCAACATATCAACCAATGCTTCAATACAAGCCAAATGCTATAAAACCGTAAGCATGAATCACGTACTTCGGGTTATTCCTTCATTACGGTGCAAGGGATTAGTTTCCATCAATAAACACGGACGGGGTCGTCAGCGATTTACAAGCAAGTGTCAATGCACTGGTGGAATCCTTCCAGCAGTAACAATCGCGCGTAGGCTCACCGTTATGTCAAGATAGAGAAAGGTTCGCGGATCTTCCCTTCGGACAGGAGGAGGGATGATGAGGGATGGATAGTGGCAACGGAGCGTATACCCACTGGATTCCGATATGAAGGAATCCCTGTCACGAAGGGAGTCCCAGCCGTGATGGACTTCAATTCCCCAAATCATCGGCGGGAGGTATAAAATGGATCCATAATATCCGTCAGAAGGGAATGACTGGATGGCTATTGGGCCCATAGGGCATGATTGGATTAGAAAAGAGAATATTGGTGAGTTTGGATTCTGGAAAGGGGAAAGAAGGAGGCAGTTTGGAAAATGGGTATCAATCACCCAGTGATTCAGCCTTAAGGTTGGCTTCAGAAGCGTATTCAAGGTGGGACAGAGCCTAGACTCCACCACTGAGAGCGAATGATGAGGGAAAAATTAAATATCGCTGTCTCAATTAGTTTACTGAATCATTCAAAGGGCCATAGCTACTACAAGCAGTGATAATCCTTCATCTGAATAAATTTAAGTGCCAAACATCGCAGATTTAGTAAAAGGAAGGGGACAAGAAGGTCTCGGCTTACACCAAAATGAGTCACTGTATACGCTATTGTTGAATTACGATAGGTGAGGGTAGTGATTACTTCGGACTGAGGCATGGGCGAGAGAAACAATAACTCTGAGATCCATCAATATTCGAATTTATTACAGTATTTGCTTCCAATATGTGAACAAAATTTGTCGTCACAAGGTGTGATTGACTAAAATATTACTGCCACGGTATCGAAGCGCAAAAAGAGTCGATGCAATTATCTGCAAGAAAAGCGGAGCATATGAAAAATAAGTCCAATTAAGATTGAATTAGAGTATACTCCACCAATCAAAAAAGAAGATCGAAGGTTTCGCGAAGTATATAATGTATTTATAATACATGCAGAGTTGCTAATTTAGGATTCATTACTACCATAATTTGAAGACAAATATGACGTTCGAAACAACTTATAGCATACAATTCTTCAGATCTTGATTGATATGATATTGCGACTAGTTGATTTTCAATCGTGATCGAAAACAGGGGTAGCTACGTGAAAATCTTTGTCGATTACTAAGAAAACTTGAGCATAGTTTTCATAGTTGCTCTAGGGTTAGCTGAAAACGATCAAGTAGAACGGCTTTGCTTTGCAACTTGAGGTTCAGGATGGACATAATCATCGCATAAATACCAAACGCCGGATAGAATATACCTACTATTCATGAAGCATTAATAAGCAACAACCAAGCCAAAATAAAAAATTATTTTCATGTAAATTTTGATACTCGTGGAACTGTGAAAGGGTAAATGTGATCAAAAATCAGCAAGGCACATTATCAATACCAGATAACATTGAGACCCACTTAAAAATTGGCTCTAAGGATAACTAACCAATCCCAAAAGAGGTTCATTGGCTTCGTCGGAATGCACAGGTTGAGCGGTGATGATTGATCGGCAACGAAGCCCATGGTTTCGTTTAGGATTCCGACACCAGGAGGGGAAGCAGATATAGGTGAGAAAACGATTCGAGTCTCATGATCGGCTGTGGGACCTGCCTAGAGGCATCCACCTCCCCAAAAACGCAACCACAAGCATTTACCCGGTCTCTTCCTCCCAAGAAACGTCATGTCTTCTTTCCATGGCCCCTTCTCATCCAAAAAACGGTGATATACCGAGGTGAATACTCCAACCCTATCATGTGGCCTAACATCGATTGGAGAACGGGAGAGGGAGCTACGCATTGGACGGGACCATTGGAATTCCGCAGTGGTCCTGAGTTAAAATGTGCGAGGACTAAAATCCGAATTCCAACATTCATCGGCATTCGGATAGCCATATCTTCAGGTATTCAGCGGAATGGTATAGACGGGATACGCACCGCATGTATCCATCTTCATAGACATCTCTTTTGTTTACGAAGATGTGCACATTCCGTAAACCTCTTAGCTGAATCTTCACCACATCGTGAAAGCCTACAAAGGATTTCATCTTCAGGTATTTTCACTTTTTAAGGCAAATCAGGTTAACCAATTATATGGTAACCTTATTATAGATCCTGACTGGGTAGTAGATTGTATCATAGATTGATTTTTACACTTAAAAAAGCTATTTCTCTCTGTTATACTTCATTTAACCATTTTACGCGTATCAGGTTATTTGATTTTTACCGGCGATGATTCCTCAGGAGTTTTATTAATATCGTTTTACATTGATTCATTTTGGCCATAGGCATCAACACAGTATTAAAGCATCAAATATAATTTTTCTCCTACAGTTGAACATGCAAAATAAATTCTATATTTCACGTTTTGAAATGCTTCCTACCGTTGCTTAAAGCGTAAAAATGTGAAAAATCAGTTTTTATAACTTCTTCCCTTATGTTACACGAAGATTTTCCAATAATTCTGCAATACTACCTTTTTGCCAAGAGCAAGCCAGCGTTTAACAAAACAGCATTATAGTTTTACAACTACCTTATATAATTTCATCTTCCGTTTGCGAGGATCACAGCAAGGAGTTTCCTCTTGGTGGAAGAAAAGATCCTGATTTTATTAAGTGCCAAATCATTTCCTCCACACGTCGCTTGAAGATGAATGTAAGAGGTCACCCAAACATTTTAAAAGATTAACTTTTGCCATTGAACCGTTCTAACCCATTTATTCTACTTTTTTCAATATGAGTTTCCAAAAAGCTGAGGTCAAAAGAAGAGAAAAAATCATATTAAAATGCGGACCCCCTCAGATTCGTCCCACAATGATACCAAAAATTCTCATTAAAAATTTAACATTCCAAGGAAAAATAAAAATAAGGGTACATTAGTGACCGGCAAAGAGATTGATTAATCTTAGACAGAGAATATGGGAGAAAAGCTGCCTGGTCCTCTGGCTGGCCGTGTAAAGCGCGGCCGCAAACATTCACCCGATCCTTCCATCCAATATAAAAACTTCAAAGATCGCATACATATTCCGCACATTTTATCATCGTCAAAAAGGGTCGAAAAAGGTCCACTAATCCGCACGTCTGTATTCCGCAAGTGACCAATAATTGGTTGTCCGTTTAGTGAACACAAATCTCGTGAAGTGTGAAGACAAAGTAGGATGAACGGGCTACTTTTCCTTTGTGAGATCTCATTTAGAGTACACTCCCGGTATATGGGATCTTCATGAGGTAGGGTTAATCTACGAACTGGAGCGCGAGCTGTTGGTCTTTGGTTTGGTCAGTTATGTCAAATATGTGCATCGACCAGCTAACAAGCAACTTGTTTTCACAACAAACAAGGAGTTTTCTGCCTATAGGCACTAGACATATACAACTATACACCTACCTACTTAAAATACGAGAGACGACCTATTTCACTAAGAATATCAGCAATATGCTAAGTTTGGACTTTCGCGGTCAGAAAAGTTGGGTTAGTGGTAATGTGCGGAATAAGGACAGTCGCGTCCATACAGCTTTGGACACTGTGCAGTAAACGGAGTTTCTTATCTACAGAGTCAGGTAAAATGTGCGGAGTACGGATGAGCCGACTTCAAAGTTTCCCATCCAATGCCTCCCTTCAGCCAAACAGCAGTGAGATACCGCACCGATGTGAACCCTCCATCCCCTGTTAGGAGGCGGGGAGGTCAATCATCGATTGGAGCACGGCAGGAGGGGACTACGGGCATTAGGAAGGGGCATCCACAGAGATGCCGACTCGTACAGACGTGAGGGTCAGTTCGGTGACACGGGAGGTCTGCGGAATGGATGGTTGAAGTCGTGCACGCGGGATTGTGACTTCGGAGGGGGGATGGGTCTCCACGGATCTACCGGGGGGGGGAGGGGGGGAGGGTGCCGGAAGTGCGGCGAGAAAATGAATAAGTGAGGCAATCACACGAATCACCAGATTCCCGTAATAAGGAATGCTACGGACGTCCTAATCGACGGTTCCCCCCCACCGGCGTGAAAGAAAAGAAATGATTTTCCAATTTTGTGACCAAAAGGCGATCTCCTTAATCGGCGAAAAGAAATTTTGGTCAGATTTCACAGTTTCCACCGCTAAAGGCGGAACACATCTCGGATTCCTTTCATGTGAGAATTTTTCAAAGCGATAGGTTAACTCTCCCGACTGTTTCGGGGTATTATCAAAATGCAACTGGGGGTATGATGGGGACACGCGGACGATTTTCGAAATTGCGTTCCGCTTGGGTTAATATCCGTAGGAGCACATATATGATGAAAAAGTTCAAAATAAGGAAATGTATTTGTAACATTAGGTACAATACTTGTAGTTGCTTAAATACTATACCGAAAAAAAATGCATCATTGTTTTTATCATCGCCGGGAAGAAATTTGCGACGAGTAGAATGAACTCGAAGAGAAATAGTGAACCGACCACCTATAATTCCAAAAAAAAGGACTTTTGTAAGTGGCAGCGCATGCAAAAACGGGTCAATAAATTTTATTATTACCAACGCAAAGAATCATTGCTGATGATCTGCTCATAAGATGATTGCAGTATTCAACATCAAAACAAAGATGCATGGAAAAGCTTAAAAATCCTGCGGCACAAGACGGAAATATAGAATATGCCCTCACTCATTGAGCTGGGAATGAGAAATGAGCGACTTAAAGCCACTTTAAAACAAGATCCCACCCACCTGATACGACCAAAGAACCTGAGTATCAGCTTCGAAACCCTTAACAGACCACAAGAGCGAAGCGTCAAAGCCGCGGAAAACGTGAATCGCTCTCGAGGAATTCCCATTCCCGAAAAACTGTTCCGGTTACCGAGTGCACTTACGCAATTCCCACCAGCCAACTTCTTCACTTTTGGTCGATCCTAACCAGATAGGTCGAATCTCACGTGGCCCAGGCAATCGGGAAGAATGAGTTCACCACACCACCGAACGGTGCGGTCTGGACGGTTGTGAGCCCAATCATCATCATCAACCCGACCGACCGCTGCGGTTGCCTTGGACACCTCAAAAGACGTGAAAAATGCGGAAAAATGCGCGATTGGCGGCGGTGGAATTGTGAAGTCGGTAAAGGAGAGGGTGCGAATGGAGGGGAAGAATGGGATATGAAGTGGAAAAAAGGAACGTGAAGAGGAGTCTTTAAGTGAGTGCGGTTGACACCACACAGGAGAGGCCGCCGGAGGAAATTGGATAAGCGATACTCCACCGATCACTATCAATCACCCCAATCACTCGTCCGCCAAAGCTTTCCCCATTTCTCCGGTCACATCTCCTCCCAATTCCTCGGCTATTTCTCACGCATTCCTTTCCTTCATCCCTCCCCCGAAAAATACCACCACCTGTGCTTGACTTCGTCGCTCCCTCTTTCTTCAATCCCGCCAATTACATCTCCCTCCTCCTCCTTCAGTCATACAGTTATCTAAAAGGACCTTAAGACTCACCCTGGAGAATTTTTATAGAAGCTAAAACGTGGTGAACCTTTGGCAAGCACAACCAAAATGCGCCCTGAAAAATTATTTTGACACGTGGAACTCAAAAGAAGCTGAGATAAATACCATGGTTAAGTAATATAAACGTATCGATTTAATGACTGTACTCATCTCCCAAGAAGAAAATATAGATAGCTGGATAAGTTTAACGCAACTGCTTTGGGAATAATTCATAATGATGGTAATGATATCTCCTTAAATCATCCAGATACCTTTCCGAACCTATAGACTCATTCTGGAGAATTTTTTGGGAAGTGGAGAGTTCCGTTTATCCAAGTGGAGAGGTGGGGAACTCAATGGCAGGTATACTCATAGTGGTACGTTGAACAATTATCTTGAACTGCGGAGCACACAGGATATTACAAGTAAATCCACAGCGATGTAAGGCGAAAGGGTCAAAACAAAACTACACTGAACTTAACAAGGCAAAAATGAACAGCGCCGTACTCGCAGTTAACACCTGCGATGAGAGTAAACTTTCTGACTTCATGTCATCAAATATTTTATATGCCGCAACAGTTGGTTCTCATTTTTCCACTCATTCTATCTATTTTGATATCTAAACTTAAAAATTAAGATTTATGATGCCATCTAAAAATGTTCATCATGTAGACATACTCAGCCCTTATCACAAAAATAATCCACTCCCTTATCTCACTTGATAGGCTGTTATGTAAGCCAAAATAATGCAATTTTTACTATTTGAGGCTAAAATGTACGCCATTCCTGTCATCAATTTGAAAGGGATAACCCCCAGATATACGACGCGAATAGCTACAAGAGAAATAGAAGGCTTTTACCCTTTCGCAGATATGTCGTGACGGATAGAAAAACTGAAAAACATGTATAACTGATGATTTCTATCTTAACTTTCTGAAACCTTTCCATAATGGAAATTGAAAGAATAAACTTTGTAAGGTTCATTAATATTAATATTATTAATAAATGTAATAATAATAATATTATATTCATTAATATTAGTGAACTTTACAAATCTTATTCCTTCAATTTTCATGATGGAAAAAACATTTTTATCGATTTTTCGAACTTCATAGTAATAGAAAAGCAAAAAATTGGTGTGCAAACCCATTACGGTATGGTTAACTGAAAGATTCGGTGATGATATTCACTCCCGCTTCTTTTGACCTCTTTGCCTCCCGCACCAATTTCAATAACCAATTGCAAAGACTTTCTTTTTGTTACCCACCTTTCGTATGCATGGTTTATGTTGAAAATGTTTATTATTTATGAGATTATGTTTATACTTGCTTTTTTATATTTGCATAATTTATTTTGTTTATAAAACCCAATGTAAAGACCTTAGTGCTGTTTTTGGTGTTAAATAAATGAGAAATGAAATCGGCACATCGCACAAAGAAGGCGACGAAGACCATGCAGAGGTACTCACCGAGCATTTTGCTGAGGTCTGCATTGTGCAGGTCAGGGTTCTCGTCAGCCAACTTCTTCCGCTCCACTTTAGCCCACACCATGAACGCGTTCATTGGCCGCCGGATCCTCTGCTCCTTCTTCACCTTCTCCGAAACACCGCCGGCACCACCGCCACCACCGGCCGACCCCTCGCCGCCCCCCTCGTGCATTCCACCGCCGTGCATCCCCTGTCCCATGAGCTGGTGGTGGTGAAGGTGGTCACCGGAGGCTTCTGCACCGTCATCAACGTCTTCGTCTCCCCACTGCCCGCGCGATACGTCACCCGGAAGGGGCATAATCCCCTGCGAAGACTCGCCGCCCGGTTCCCCATCAAGGGCCATCGAAGAGGAGGACGAGGAAGGCTGCTGGTGCATGGAGGGAAAGGGCGACCTCGCCGAGGGCATTGCAGAACCCCCTGGTGAGTATATCCCGGGGTGGACGAAGGGCGAGGTGGCCGGGGAGAGGGTCGTGGTGGAGGGCGAGACGGCGTTGCCGTAGTGACGGGAGTGGGGGGAGGAGGGGTGGGAGGGTGGTGCCTGAGAGGTGAAGGGGGAGAGGGGAGGGGCGGGGTAGGCGCCCGGCGCCCCCATCTGCGGGGGCGCCTGAGACTCCTGCTGGTGCATCTGCAGGTGTCCGTGGTACACCTGGTGTGGGTGGGTGTGGTGGAGGTGGGGATAGGTGGCGGGCCCCGGGGGGCTGGGGGCGGGAAGGGGCGAGTAGGAGGGCAATGCGGTCGAGTGCAGGGGGGGCAGGGGCTGCAGGGCCGCCGCCGTGCCGTACGAGTATCCGTGCAGGGGTCCTCCGCCCCCATGGTCCTCCTCCATCATCCTGCAAAGATAAAAGAAGTAAAAAATTAGCAAAAGATTAATTCAACTCTATTAAATAGGAAGGGAGCATACAGCAGTAAAAGCAGCAGATTACTCCAGTATAGCACACCTCTATGCAAGCTAAATCCACCATTATATGCTCACTCATAAACGTTATTGCAAACGGTCCTTTTTCCGCGTATAAAAAGAGTGGAACTTCTTCCCCAAAATTCGACCCCTTTAAGGATTTTGGTAAACTTATTACTGAACATTTAACCCTAAGGTTGATTTGGATACGTACGGAGATATCACACCCCATACTGATCTAAGCGTGAGTGTTTCAAGCCTTTCGGGTTGTTAGTCTATTCTCTTTCCTTGATCCGCTATTTATGTGATGGGAAAACATTTTTTATTTATAATGCAAAATACTCTGTACACGTCCAAAACCTTTACTGCCACATGGAAATTTTCAGTTATAGACGAACACTTTATAAATGCAAAACTTAAGTATCAAAAATCATCTAGAAGTATTTAGTCTCATGAGACATGTAAAATACTGAATCTTTACTAAAACTGAGTGCCATTCGAAATGCTCTACAACGAGTCACCAATTCATTTAATCCGGAATTACATCAATAAATACATAAGATGGACATTATATTCAACTTATATTCCTTCCTTTATTCTTATATATTACGAATACCATTATAAATCTTATCATTAGCACGTAAATTACTTACGTATTTCGTTATTTATAATGATATTCGCAATACGGATGGAAAGAGTTGCCGTAATTTTATATTTTAACCTGCATTGACAGATGAGGGTAACTAGTGTAGCATAAATGAATCGTTCTTGAAAGATACACTAAGCCAAAATCATCACAGTTAAGCTTTTATTTGCCCTTCACATTTAGCATTGAGCCAAAACGATGACGATAACGAGCCCCAACCCCCACCCCTCCATCGACAGTATTGGGTTTCACGACCGATAGATGGCACGCGGATGCCTCGAAAATCTCCACCCTCGGTTCTTCCCTCTCCTCCCGCCCGGCACTCCGGGAGATCTCCCTTAATTGTTGCAGAGTCATTCACGAGGGTGATGATGAATCATCAACCCGCGAAGAGGCCCACCCACTCCATCCCCTTGGGACGAGCGCGAGCCCGACCCATTCCCCGGGAACACACGAAGCAGCCTTACGCCCACCACCACCCTCCGACCGAAGCGGCCAGCACCACCGCCGCCCTCCGATGGGACGGGTAGGGTCCGTGGACCACACCTTCGCTAAGGCAGGGAGGACGGAAGAATATTGTTGAGGAGCCGTCACCGGTAAGTTTGGTAATGAAAATTTATTCGTTCCGCGGCGAGGGGCGTCGCTGCTCGTCCAGCACGCCGGCAGCGACTCCTTGCTCCTTCCCGGAACGGATTTTTGTCTGATGTCCTGAAGGGATGAGGGGCAAGGGGGTTTCTTCCCGTGGGTGCGGTAAAGGATTGCGGAGAATGGAAGATAGAGTAACGAGTCTGTGGAACGGGCACAATGGAATTCTGTCTCTGTGAGGACAGATCAGGATTCAAGGCAATTTTGTCGGTAATTAGACAACATACCTACTGACCACAAGGTACTTCCACAGTGCCTTAAATATTTTACGTACTCGAGATATGAAGTGAAACACTTTGCACTTTCCATATAAAAATTTTATTAAACAACAGTCGACATATTTCGCAGCACTGCAGCATTATCAGCAGTGATACAGCAGTGTTATCAAATGTTACTGCAGCATTGCTTGATAATGCTGCAGTGCAGCGAAACATGTCGACTGTAGTTTAATAAAATTTTTATGTGGAAAGTGCAAAGTGTTTCACTTCATATCGCATAATGGATCTCCACAAAGTATCTGCCTCATCCATCCAATTCTTACGCACTCATTTAAAATGACTTCTTCGTTTCAAAAAATGAATTAAATCTCAAAGGAAATGATAAATATATAATTATTTACAATTAAAAATATTACTTTGCATCTTAGAAATGATATTTGATAGAATTCCGAGCAATTCTTTCCACAATAATATTATCAAAAAATGAGTATTTTACGGCGTCCAGTCATTTTATATGTAAAAAAGACATACTCTGCATGAAATATCTATCTCGTATCATTGAAAACCAACTCAAAGGAGTACCCAAATTTATTTACATTTTTAATGAATACTGCTCTAAGTCAAATAGCTATGAAAATTGACAGGGTTAAAACTGATGGATGATAACCTTTGACGGTAAATTTGTAGCCTATTCCTGAAAGTCCGGATGACTTTTTATGTGCAGGGTATTGAAGAATGTTCAAAGCATAAACCTGTTGTTGGGCCAGAAAATACCCTCAGAAGATATTCACTTTGACCACACGCAATTTTCATAATGAACCCAAAAGTCAATAATATAAGTAAATGAGGCGACAACCTATTCAATGGGCCAAATGATAGCAAATATTAGGAGAAACACAATAGAATTTCAAACTATTAATTAGTTGACGAATAAAATCTATCGTTACAACAACCCCCGTAAAATTAGCGTATGAAGCACTGCTTTGTTTGAAAGGTATGTGCACCTTCGAAACAAGGGAGACACTGGTATTGCGGATTCAGAACTGGTAAACAAGCACCAATTCACATTTACCGATAACAGAGTTTGGTTTCTACTTAGCTACTCCAAACATATCATTTATGCGGATAATAACATGACAATAAAGCTGAAACCATGCAGGTAAATTTATTCCGGCTAATTGTACGTAGGAAATAATCTTTGCTCTACCTTACCGACCTTAATTTTCAAGATGAAATTTAAGAGCAGCTTCAACTTTACCTGCGAGGTTAACACGCCTAATAATCCCGGAAGGGGCGAGAACATTTTCCAGCAGAATATTCCCAACTGGGAGGGGAAAGTGAAACGGCCACCCTTAAGTTTAACGACGGCCTTTGGATAATGACCCACGGCATCCTGTAAGCTAAGGTATTTGGCTCCATCACATGTGGAGGAATAAGATAGGTTGCTCTACTCTCGAGAAGCATGGAGAGCAAACAGTTCCTTGATTTTACGATAGGAAGCATTTGATACAATTTAACTCAATTTACTGAGAAATAACTAACATTATACGCTTAAAGAGATTACATATTATATTTCGACAATCCTCACATTTACGATTAATTAATCGAACTGTACGTCTAACTCGTAATAGTGAGAAACAATATAAATAGACAAAATAACGTTTTATTAATCTTTACCGCAGTAATAAACAAATGACCTCTGCTGCCACCTATTTTCATCAAATCTTAGAAAGCTTTATGAAGGTCAGATTATATATCAGTATATCGCCCAGCTACAGTTCATTAACTGGGGCTGGGTGATATATATATATATATATTTCAAACAGATAATTTAAAATACTCTGGTATTTACAACTGGAATGTATTTGTCGCACTCAATCCAAAAATTCGTACGTAACCAAGTATAGATGACTCGTAAGATAACCATTACTCGTGGTCGATTAACCAAGGCCAGAAACAAATAGATACATAAGCAGGTTGAATATACGTAGTGCAAAAGAGAGGGAGATATTAGGCGGGTGAGATGATGTTGATTGTGGATAAAGGTGGAGTTTTCTGCGATGCTAGTGTCAGCTGAGAGAGAGCCCGGCTAGCGTAGGGAAGGGCGAAGATTCCATTTGGTTCGTTCATCTCGGCCGTGCCGTTACGAAAAGGTGGCCAAGGGGAGGGAGCGGATGAGAAGGGAGGCAGGAGGAAGGGTTGAGTGGAAGGGATGGCAGATGGAGTCGGTCTCATTAATTTTACGATCTCGCCCTTTATTGAGTGTCATATTTCATCAGAGGCCTTATCACGCGCCTCACCTCGCCATATGATTTATCAGCCGACCATGATTTACGGAAAGTGCCACTCTTTTTATCGCCCGATGGCCAAGATTTCAGACGGGGGGCGCCTCTTCCAGCCGCGGCTTTTCGCGCCCATCCCTCCCTCGGCACAACTCATCGCCACCCTACTTCTCTACAGCACCACTTTTAAGCCACATCTTTCCCTCTGCCCAACTCGAACTCAAATCGGCTACCCGCGAAATGCACTCTGGGAACGTTGAAGGACTGGGTGGGCGTTGCTGTCCACGGCTCTTCCTAACTTACCAATGCTCGCCTGCATCACAAATAATCTTGCCCAGGTGTGTTACATAGCCTCAGCAAGAGAAAAATGTTAAACCTTCGACTATCGGTACAAAAAATCTATGGAATCATTCAAAATTTGATAATTCTCATAGAAAAATCAAAATTTTGTCAACTTTTTATGCAGATTGTTTATGGAGGAAGATTTTCAATTATGTCCGTATCTCCGTAGATTTTAAATCACTAAAATTTTTTACCAATCAATGACCTTTGTAGAACGACAATTGGTTCCTAATGGTAATTGATAATCAATTTCCTATTTGTAAACAATGTTCAAAGGTGGATTCAATTGTCTGATTACCAATACTATAGTAGTCCACGACACCCAAAAAACGTCGATGAGATATGCCTTCATCCAGGGTATCAATTATGGTACCTGGGTGACAAATTGTCTCCTCAACTTCTCATCAGAAAAGAAAAAAATGAAAAGAAAGTTTCCTATTCCTGTCTCTATCAATAATACACTTATTCAAACACAGCGTTTGAACAACGTTCTCGAGGTTTCTGAGGCATTAGTGCGGACTCCTTCTATCTAAGAGCAAAATTAAAGGTAAAATATCACTTGAAGCAAAAATATTCTTTTCATTAAGGATACCTTCGACGAGTTCAAAACCCCAGAAAATCTGAGCTCGCAAAAAAACTAACGATGCGGCGGGGAGATACGTCACGCAAATGATCCAGAAGCAATCACAGAGGCGCAATAAAAAATTAACCACTCCGAAGTAACCGGAGAGGAAAGGCTACCTCAGGAAAGGATTCCTCCACCCGCTTGCTTTAGCACTTGCTACCACCGGAACGGATCGAGACCAATAATGGCAGGGTCACGCTGGGGTCCATTAAAATACATCCCACCCCTTTCCTATTCGGATCAGCCCGTCCTTGGTAGCAGGAGAGCCCACCCCTGGATCTCCAATCACCGCCCGAACCCCAGCACGGAGATCCTCGAAAGGCTTTTAACGGGACTCCGCGCTAGCACTCCCCACACCCATCGACATCCCAAGCAGACTTTTACGCCTTTCTCCGCTCGCTTGCCTCGCCATCCCCCGCCCCGTCTGCCTGCCTTTCCTCCCTGTAAGAGCATCCGAAGAGGCCTCCGAGACTCTCTTTTGTTGCCGATCGCCTTTCTCTCCGAAGCCGATCACCCAGCCACCCTTCCATTCGCCGGCTTCCTCTCCTCCGTTTGACGGGAAGAGCCGACGAGGGCCGTGCATGACAACGTAAGAGAAGTAAACATGAGTGTTCACGGAAAGAAAAAAACGATATATGTCGTATTATCCTGCATAACGTAACCATATCCCAAAATCACCTGTAACAAGGATATTAATCGATCATGATCTTCTGCCAGAGAGGCCAACACGACCCCAAGGGAGGTATTTTTTAAGACGCTCGTCTTTCAGTGCAACTGCATCCGAAATGAACCATATAGATAAGTTTAATGTCTGATTTATTTAAAAAATTCTGTTTGTGTTGTGATTTTGTTTCAATGAGTGGATTTGTTTTTATTTTTAAACATTTTTTAGAATGGGAATAGTTTCGGTTGTTGATGAATGAGTAGGTTAATTGCTAGATTTGGTGGATGAAAGACAAAGCCAATCACTACGTAAGCAAATATACTATATGGTATTATAAGGTGAAATACAATTTAATATTTATAAAATTTTCGCATCATATGAAATCAACCCTTAGGCACCTGAATTCGCTTGGCAAGATTAGATGATAATCATAGGTAGTTTGAATGATAATCATTAAAATAGGAGAAGAGGTTCAAGAAGAGAATCAAAACTACATTCTCCATACGATATGACTGCCACTGAATTCACTGAGGCTGAAAACGTCGTCTTTTGCTAATGGGTAGCAGCTATTAATATCCTTCTTGAGAAATACCATCTTACGATTTAAAATTAAGATCTTTAATAAACTTCATGCTCACAAAATTATGAAGAAATCGGATGATATGAGAATGCAACAGAGGTAAGGTCACATAAACACAATATCGAATCATGACAATACTACCATATTGAAATAATAGGAGGCACACGAAATTACACCAGGTTTGTGCTCGGAAAAAATATCGAATCGTATTGAAAAACAAGATCGAATCATAAAAATTCAACGACATTGAAATAATAACAGGCACACGTAATTATATCACGTTCGTACTCGGAATTCAACATTGGTTCAACATAAATCGTTGGCATGACATGGATGGGCAACACAGACTGAGACAGCAAGCCATATGAGCATGTGAACATTGGCAAGAGGAGGAATTCGAAGTGGGGAGAGGAGAAGGAAGACACTGCATTCGTTAACAGACGACATCATCTTTCGCTTCCGCCTCCCCTGCCGATTCCACCGCCAAGTGCATAACAACAAAGGCTCTGCGGGATTTGATTACGCGCGGGATAAGAGCGGCTACAATGAGGCCGTTCATACGTAGGAGGTCTCAGGATCACGGGGATATTACAGCTGCAACGCTAGTGGCCAAACCTGCCAACCTGCCCAGATACCGGATAAACTCACTCTATGAGATAGCGGAAAATAGACGTCAAGGTACAGGCACTGTGTTTAAATCCTGAAAGAAAGAGTAATCTCCGAGAAACCCTCTCAAATTGCACAAACATATGGACCAACAGTAAAATAGCATACCGAGAGCAAAAATTTTCTTAATGAGAGCGTTGATTCAATTTGAAGTATTCCACATACTTCAATGAAAATAGAGCGAGTAAATACAAAACAACAGTCCATTTTATTTATGATAAAGGAGAACTTAAATGAAATGGCAATAATGCACGGATGAAGGTGAAGGTAACTTCAGCTCTAAAACAGGGAGGCTGTCAGGCGATTCAAAAAATAATAAGAGAAATTTTCCAATTCCTCTCTCCGATTCTTGGAAATTGATATATAGCTACACACAATTAACTAACGATATTTATGTACATATAGCTTAGCTATTTGATGATTTCGATGATAATAAATGTATTAGTGATTAGAAACCCCAACAATTTCTCTCCCAAGAAATAAATGATTAACCTACACTAAATGGACATTTGTTAGTTCATGAAGGGAAAGGATATTTCGCGTTCTCAAACGTGAGCAGTTTTTACATCAGGAGAGCATTTTATTAATATCTGAGGCTGTGACCTAGAAAATCTTGACCGAGAGCCCTGTGTGCAGAGGTAGCGATTTTAAGCTCATTTTTATCCCTAAGGAAAAAGTATGGATAATACTTATTGAGTACCAATCAGACCTATTTAACAGGTAAAAGGCTTTAGACGGAGAAAGGATTATCATCTCACAAGTTTCCTCTCTCGTCACACCACGTCACGCCACAATACTGGTGCCTGGCACGAGATGACTGCCGAACTTTCGAAAAACAAGCGTTCGTACTTCGTTAAGGCTTTGCAAAATGTTCTACGTAGCTTCTATGAAGCTAGTACTACACCGTAAATGTTCTATAAATCCTAATCAATAAGTGAGAATGACATATGTGAAAAAATAAGAAGTATTTGGACCAAGTTTATCAAGATGACGAGGAAGAAAAAGGCAAATCTTCATGAGGAAGACGAGATGCTAATCAATTAAAAAATCTTTGTGAAAAGCACAAGAGAAATTTAAATCTTAAAACTGTTTGGTTCTGGTATTTTTATAGGAGTGAAAGGCAATTTCTAACTCTCCACAGTCAGCAGTTGAATCCAATTGAACTCCAGCAGTAATTAAATCCTTGGGCACGCTGAATTTTTAAGGGCTACCAATCACTTGTGCTCTGGAAAAACAATGTACGAGGGAAAAAATCGAAATCACGTATAACTGCCACGCTCCACTCCTCCACACGGAGTCAACTGATCAGACTCGAGCAACTGAAGAGTCGAGTCACTCATAAGATGATGACACTTCGGATCGGATTTTGAATGATGAGAATCGGCCGATGATTAGCGCGTGTCCGAGGAACTGCTTTAAGTGCTAGAAACGAACACGGATGTGTCTCCGACCGCTTATCATAAGATGATAAGCTCTTTATCCGATTTGCCCTCGGGAATCGGCATCAGAGTGTAATCCAATGATGAACGATGGATCCCAAAGGTCACGATAAGATAGACATCTGTGACTGATTATCAGAGTATGTTTTATCAAAACCGGCCTTCGAAACAAAGGTTAAAAAGACCGCCTATCAGTAACAAAGATTCTTTTTGACCTTAAATAAATATACCCTAAACTTTAATACCTCCCAAAAAATTCCCCAATTGCCTTTTTCCCCTCGAGCACAACAGGAAAAAATTCAAGAAAATTATAGCCACTGTAGTTCCATGATTGCGGTAGCTTCGAGAGACCAACTCTATGTACAGCAAATTTTAATGACATGAAAATCAGAGAGAACTTCGTACCACATGCAAGCAATGCCCATACATTTGTTTTCATATCTTACTACTACTTTCAAATATTAGAGAAAATTAAGGAAGGACCCAGAATGAGGCGAAGCCATACGACCTCAACAGATTTCCATAAAATGTAAATAGCAAATTTAGGGGACGAATAACAGCCTTCATTCTAAGTGCCTTCATTCGAGATGTATTCGGCATGATACTTCAGCGCACAAGTAAAAAATAGCGGAACGTAAAATTTATACTGCAGGGCATAAAATGGCTAAAAATTTAACAGAGAAAATAAATAAACGTAAGGCTTAAAAAGGCGTAAACATTGAGAGTACCTATTTAAAGACAAAGTGAGGAATTGACTCTACTTTATAATTTGGAAATGGAAGAAAATGGATTGCCCACTTCGTGGCTAAATAGAGGAAGGCAACTTGGGAAGCATTGAAAGATATAAAAAATGCTGAATTAATGAAAATATCAGGTTAAATATAGACCAATAAATGACAATAGAAGACCCACGATAATTTTACGACAAATTAATTACATTTGACGCACTGGAATTGTAGATAGAACATTATGTTCATAATCAATGTTAGTTTAGTCAATTAACGATTGAAATCATTCACGCCATTATCCATCCAGCGTCTTGATAGCTTATTATATTTTGAGAGTTAAACTTGAAAAAAACACGCATTTTTGTAAGTTCAAAGGTTACAACGACAGGTAAGGAATAGGGCTTACACTGAGACAAAATTATATCCAAAGGATTAGCGAAGTGATGAAGGTTCCCATAAAAATAATGTGGCCTCCACGAGTTAACTGAAAGAGACAAAAAACACTCTCCATTAGATAAGACGCAGATTTTTTTGTGTGAACGATAATACGCGGAACCACTTTAAAATCCAGAAAGATAAGATAAAAATGATGCCACTATTTTTCACGAATGTTAATTTAAACCTTCCAGAAAATTGATCAAGTAAAAATTTATGCCACATCTTTTACACGAATTTTGCTCGAAAAAGGAAGATAGAGCGATAAAAAGGAAACCGTCAAAAGAATTTTTAGCTAATAGAGAACTTGAAAGAGATAACTTCACTGCTGCTAATAGGTACATCGTGATATCAAATGTATGAAAAAATGTAGTAACGACAGTGACCGAATTTCGATTAATTTTTAACCAGAATTTGTCGGAAAATAGTAAATGATAGTTCCTTAAGAAGTTATTTTCCCAATAAGTGGTTTCATGGGAATTCCGCATACACGCCTAGGGCTAAGCATGAAATGAGCAGAATACTTACATGTCGAAATCAATTTGCAAATAGCAACAAAGAGCAGCATCTCACTTCATTAAGTGTTTTACGCCTAAGTTCGTTTGACACAAAAAGAGTAGAGTACATCTCATGTAAGCCATTACATGCTGAGGGTATGCACTGCGTACTAAACCATGAGAATATCTATTACTCCGAGTATACCGTAAGAAAGGAGAAATTAGACCAGAATGTGGTTTTATGAATAAGAACACAACTAACTCAATTTGGTGGAAGCAATATATTAAGGGTAACGAGAAAAAAAGTTTTCCAAGGTTTTATGTACGATTTCTCTTAAAGTTGTAATGAATTTTATCCGAAACTCTCTTTTTAGCAGCCCTGATCCAACACAATTGGTCAATACTTCCCCTTAAAACTTTGATCCAATGAATGAAAATTGGTGATCGTGCCATGATACATCGCTTAGAGTCAAGTCGAATAAAAAAGTTACCTTGGTATTAAGTTAAAAGTTACTGTTCATGTTAGTTTTAATATATGGAAATATTCGCCCTGGCTTTCAAAGCACACTTAGCAGGCATCACTCTTTGAGTTCAAAGGCCTGACTCACATCCAGAACACTTTAACGCCCACCTCCTTCAGCTTCTTCTTACAACCGCCTTCCCCTCCTCAACCCCCAACCCCAGCTCCACATAATATTTCTCCCTGGTCCCACAACTTCCGACGCAAGATCATAATTAAACGCCATTAAACGCAGTTCCATGCAAACCTCCTCCCACCCTCAAAAGGGGGGGGGAAGAAGGCACTTGGAGCCAGGGGGAATGCACTTAAACGAGAGTTAGTGCCGGGGGACGGGGAGGAAAGGACACGGGAGAAGGGAGAAAGCGGCAAACCTTGGCGAGACATAGTAAGGGCTAACGAAGGAATGGAGTATCAACCCCCCATGCAATACACTGAAAAAATTGAAAATTCAACATCGGTAGACGATAATTTTTTTTAATATCCATAAATGGCAGTTCAGAATGCTAATATTGGGAAGGCAGTTATCTACTTCTGGAACCCAATAACAATGTCACGATAAAATAGAATGTTTATAACTGAAGATTTTAGATTTAACTGTGTGAAATCTTTCCACTATAGAAAATGAAATAATAAACTAAATGACTAATACATTTGAAAAAGCACATCCCGGGTTTCATGGCATAGTTAGGTACATCTTACACCTGACGATGCAACTACGTTACGAAACCCATATCGTGCCTTTCAAATATATTTGTCAACGTAGCAGAGTTTATCTTTTAATTTTCCATAAATAAAATGTTATTCAATCCGATAAAAACCACCTCCCGATAAAATTGATAGACATATCGGATAATACACCGCGATATTGAACATATATCAGATGATACATCGCGATTTTTTAATGAGGCGCCATACTTTGAGTTTTCCCTTAGGGTGATGCATCACGATTTTTATCGGGCAAACAGAAATCGCCAGTGGTAAAAAATCAACTTCGGACTCAGATATACTTAAATATCGTGATATCTCTCCTATATTGCGATTCATCGGCCAGGCCTAGTCAAACTACATTACAATAGGTATCCTCTGTATAATTAAGCTCCACTGTCAATAGCTTAACTTGATGATCAATGGGTGACCATCATCAGAGACCATCGATGGTTATTGGTCATCGAATGTTTTTGATCTTTCATTCAAGTGGGTTACAAGTTTCTGCAATTGAACCATGAAAAATTTGATTGTAAAATACTAAACATAAGTAGTGGCATTTGTGCAAAAGTAAGCAAATTGCCTGTCGAGAAATGCTTTCCAAGAAAGGTGCATTGAATTACTTTTCCGAATAGAGTGCGAAGTCTCAAATAAAATATTTGTTAAACGCAAGAGACTGACGCGATGTTTCTCTTTCGTTTGGTGAGGCGATGGTGAATATTTGGGCCACGGGTCACCGGAGCTTCCTCGAGACAAAGCCACTCCTCGCGAGGTTCACAATATTACGCACCCAAAGTGAGATACCTCCAGGCCAAATGCCCCACATTTTGGCCCAAGAAAACCATATGGGAACCCCTCCCGTCTTAACGTGCTGACCTAAATTCTTTCCTCAGCGATGCCAATGAAGATTTACTTTTACTTCCATAATAGGTTTCCGAGAGAATGATGAAGTTAAAAGAATAATTCATTTCGAATCATAAAGGCTTTTTAAAAGAACTCATAATTACCTGATTAATGTGAGTACGTAGGTTTAGGTAGAAAACATGGAGAAATTGTTACCTGATTAATGTTTATAGTCGCAATAATGGTGATTTTAATTACATTGTGAGCATACATGCTAGGATTTAAGTTGGGATGGATCGTCATTTTCTACAAGTAAGACAACTCTTAAAAATACTTTTTACACTTACGAAATATCTACTCCGAATGTCAACCTCCATCCCTGAATGCAACTAACCTTTCGTTTTAATGAATGCCAGCTAATAAGGCGAAGGAAAGAGAGGCTGATGAATTGCCGAAATAAATATACGCAGTGGTGCGACTTATTTTCTCTCGGCTTTCTCTGAGCTACACTTCATTTTCTTGGCCGCAATCTGACTCCCTGACAAATACATGCCTTCACTTGCGAAGCACGGACATAAAAATTCCCAGATAAGATTATGCGCAAAGAAATTACTATGGGAATATTTCATATGCATGGTTGTTAAGTGAATCGAACTCGAATGAGCTAATTATGGGGAATAAAAAATTTTTAATATTGAAATAGTAAGTAGCCCAAGGCCACAAAAATTACAGGAAAAGTATTTATTTGCAACTTTTTCAAGCGACTACTTAAGCTCTTATTCATAGAGTGAATAATACACCACAAACTGATTTTAAGACTTTTCCTACAGTTATCAAACTGAGCCGTTGCATTATTATTTAAACCATTATTTTAAGCATGAAATGCACCACCAGAATCGAAGGAAAGGAAAATATTTCAAGGCAAAGGAAAAAAAACTTCAAGCCATTTTTACAAAAACTATTATAAATGATTTTTTGAAATGCGCTTGTATTCCACCAATTTCACATCTTTAGTAACACCCTCATCCGACAAAGGTCCAACGAGTAAGTGGAAAATCGTCGAAAAAATAAAATAGTGAAAATAAGATAGTTTTAATAAAAGGTAAGGAAACATAAAATAAAGCTTTGATCACCAGCAGAATACATAGTACCTACACTAAGCAGATTTTTTTAGGAAAAATTGATTATTTTTCACCAATGTACTACCGCTAAAGTCCATATCGATGGCTATGTTCTATAAGCACGTATCTCAAAATTTGGCGTGCCTGAGTTAATGCTGCTAATAGGTAAAAAATAAAATTCACGCAAAAAACAACTCTTCGTATGCAAATGTATGCTTCTTTTTCAGTTTTATGTATTTTAGGTTTTTTATTTCAATTAAAATTATATACAATTAAAAAAATAAATCGTTTTTTTTTGGCTACCCTGAAAATTTGCTATTTTTGAGATACGTGTTGCAAGAACTTAGCCATTGATATGTATCTAAAATTAATAACAAACAGGGCAAAGAAGAAATAAAATTATAATTTTCGGCAAAAGGGCAACTCCGCACGAGTCCCGATGGAGTCGGACAGCCTCCGGAGGCCCCCACTCGAACAGCCGCGGCCTCCGCCCCCGGCCCCGCCTCCCTCCCGCCCCGCACACTCGCCCCCAACCCCTTGCCGCTCGTAAAACACGAGCGAATCGCCCGAGACGATCGGTTTTGAGGAGGGTGGGAGGTGGAAGATGAGGAAGGGCTTCGGACAGGGGAGTGGGGGGGGGTGCAGAGGCGCCGCCCGCAGTGTGGCGTGTAATGGGCGTACGGTACACTTATTGACTTCCACTGTAATGTTTAGAGGGGATGGGAGTCTCAACTCCGTGGGTCGCAACGAAGGAAATTCATGGGATAAGCGAAATACGCAAGTAAGTGCGCACACGGAGAGCTTTCTCTTGGCATGCGCTCGGATTTTAACGTACACAGAAAAACAACTGAAGAATCGTGGAGCACAGATGCTTCTCATACAGACCTTTAAAAGTAGGGAAAATTCCTTAAAGTGTAGTAAAGCTACATGTGAAAATGGTTCTAGGCAACCGGAAATTAGTTACGTAGTTTTATTTACAACAAAGGCAATTCACCAGTGAGGCTAGGTTTACGCTGCGAATCGACCTAGTCCCCTATCCCAAATGCAGCTTCTCACTCCAACATATTCCCTTTCATTGTATTATTAAATTAAATTATTTTCTGCCATCTTCTCCATCAACTCAACATCCGTTTCTCTATCATGGTATTTAGCTACCCATCCACGCTTAGCACTTGCTCCATCCCCTGCGTATTTTCTCTATAAGTATGAAATCAACGAAGACGGAATCATGTACAGAATAGGTTTGTAAAATTTAAAAATTACACAATTCATCTTCTGGACATCTACCAACTGTGGATAGTCTTTTATTGATCGATTCACTGTTGCAAAAAAGCTAAAATTGATGACTGAAATATTGCCAGAAATGAAAAATATCTAAACTAACTGAAATATTCTCGGACATTGACATTAAAACTCATCATTATATTATTTATGGTCAAATTGAACCGTAGAGATATATTCCACCAAAAAAAAACCTACTCAAAGATAAATCACACCGTTGAGCACCCCTAACAATCATGATTACCACGTACAAAAAGCGGTATATGTCCATACCTTGCTCGTATAAGTTTTTTTCTTCTACGTGAAGGGAAAGCACCGGTTGAGAAATGAAATTCTAGTAATTTGCACAACTTAAACTGAAATTTAATTCATTATTAATTGAAAAAATACTTTAAATAGGTCACTCACGTTAGTAATCTCGGTGGATCATACTCAGGCCAGAATGTAAGATGAGAAATTAAACAAAATTAATAAAATCGACACTCCTAGACGCGCCTCGTAGCATGGAAGGAGTTAACAAGAGTCGCAAAACGAGCGCCATTTGCTGAGGAAGACCCCGCTCTGAACATGACCCCCGGAGATAGCGCGATGGACTGCCAGAGTCAACATTTCTTTGGAGACTGGATCTCCTGGGTAGACCTCTTCTTTTACTGAGTAATGGTCTTTCTCCGAGGATGATTGAGTTTACCGTTGAGTGTGCAGGCCTCTTGAAGCAGAACGCTACCCGTAGATCATTGTGCCTTAACTTTATTTATGAAAAGAGAGGGGCGCTTACCAGAAAGGCAGTAAATTTCGCTATAAATCAGAAAATAAGTATTGTGAGGAAAATGTAACTAAACTTTATACGCGTAGCAAACATTTTTATCACGGCATATCAGCTCTGTACCAGATTAGCCTCGGTATGAGCCATGAATCCAGTTTCACGTCCATTATTGAACGCAAATAATCCATGATCCGTAAAAAGAAAGATAAAATGTACACGGTGCAAAATAACCTAATAAGCAACGGTATCATCGACTGAAAATGTATACAAATGCTTATGGGACATCACAATACGGTTAAGCCCGATTTGAATGCATTTTGATAGTAAACACACCGACTGATTAGAAGCTAAAAATGAAATGACATTTAGTTTCAAAAATCTATAAGGAAAATATTAGCCTATTCGATAGTCCCATGAAACAAAATAATTATGGAATATTTAGAAGATTAGCTGGAAGGAAGGCTGAGTGGAGAAATGTGTCAAACAAAGGCCGCTGAAGGTTTTAAGCGAATCTAGCAATTTAAAAAAGGCATTGTAAATTCCGCACTTCAGTAAGAGGGAGAAAGAATAAACCTTTCTCGAATATATTGAGCTGCTACAAGCATTTTTCACGATTAAGAGGGTAAATTTATGTAAATAAAAAATAAAAAGGTAAATTTGCTGTGATATTCCCAGACCTAGTCCTAGACTTATATTCCCCCCGTTAGATTTCTGTACAGGCAGTTAAATATTTTTTCCTGCTATAGAGATACTGAAAATACATACACAATGGATTTTAGAACCCCTTTCATGTAACCACTTCGATTATACACACGCTCGAACCGTAAATTTTAGACTTTACAAAACTTAACGCAATTTTAGAGACGTAAAGTGAGTAAAACCTTGTTTTATTAAGCTTTTCCCAAGTTGGAAATACATCTACCTATCGCTAATCCAACTCTAAGACGTAAATACAAACATAACGGGTTTAAGGGAACGGGATAGTAGCGTGGTTATGGCCTGTTGCCCATTTATGCATTTTCTTTCCCCACCATTGAGGAATGAAATTCCTCGGCTGGATAGAGAAACAAAGGGGTTTAAAGAATTTTGAGAGGAGAAGATTCATCTCGCCGTAAACGGGTGGCACGGGGGAAGGGTGTGGATCGCATACCGACCACCACTCCCAAGCCACTCGGAAGCTACACTTCATCCCCGATATTCACAGCCGAAGCGCTAGGACTACGACTAGCGCCTCCGTTCCTTATCGAGTAGAAGACAGCAGAGGTGAACACCATTTCACACCATGTCCTCATGATTCACACTTTCGATGTCTACAAAGGAATGGCACAAAATCAACGAAGGGCTAATAAGTAAAAACTTATTGATTGATATACTAATCTGATCGTGAAATCTTAGCGCAATGACCAAAATGGAATCGGAAAATGTAAAAATTTGGCAATTTGTTTATTGATAGTTTAAAGAAATAGAGGATTTCCAATAGAATATTCTATTAGGTGAGGTAGTTAGAAAGTTACCACGTAAGACAAGATAGGTGATATTTTTTCGATCTTGATTTAACCAAAAATGTTACTACTTTTTCTCCAGCTATTTTAAGGGATGAAGCCAAAAATTAAAAAAAAAAACTAAAATTTCGGTAGTTTTTGAGCGGAGGGAGCAGTTTGGGAGCATTTTTTGAAGGGGGGTAACCTTAACCATAACTCAAAATATTTCAGGGGGATTAGGACCCCTGAACCCCTTCGCTTACTAAGTACTTGACCACTTTTCATTTTTTTATTTGCTCGCAATAAAACCCGATTCTTACTACGATATTACTCAACGAAATCCAATTCTTGCCCTAAATAACGGCATGATTGAACGATCGATCACAATATTTTTTTAAATTCCCTCACGGCTGGCACATGTGTAACATGAGCGTGAACACGATTACACGACCTCCTCAAAACCAAATCGAAGAGACGGGTTCTTTTTTCAAGTCCTTGGCGAAGACCGCACCGGCAGGTAGTCGATAAGGCCACCGGTGAATTTGATGACAGCCACGCATCTGGCTGAGTGACCGCAGTCCGGTGGCGGGTATTATCGGATCTCGCAGTCACTCCCGCGTGAAATTACGGCTTTCGCGATGAGAAGAGAGAGGGTGATTAGGAGATGAAGAGTGGGATCGCACCTCAATCCCTTAATCGCCACTGGCGGCAGCGGCGCCAATTACCGTGCTAATCGCCCGTCCTCCAGCCAAGGTGCGCCGGCCGACTCTTCAAAAGCGACGGCCACAGTCTTCGTTTCGGATTCACGACAGGAAGTGGCCGTTCCCCTAAGCGAGCGAAGAGGTTAAGGCGATGGAATAAAAATTATGATGCGCATTTTCCTTCTCCTTGAAAACGTTTGGGTAGTTTCGATGTGGCCGAAGCACAGCTCGGGACATTTAAAATAGGCGAATGGCGAAAAATACGGTCAGGTTCAATCAAGGGGACCACATATAGACGCCTCACCTATCCAAGCCCAAGTTCGAGTTCAAGCACTCGGTAGTCCTACGAAATTGTCGGGGTATTATGCGTCACCCTGTAGAGACGCGCTATTTGATACAGTTGAGGCTGTGGTTTAATACAGGGTGACCTTTAGCCTCAACAATCCAAGCCCACCTTCGAGTTTAAGCACTCTGCATTACTAAACTATTGTCGGGGTATTGTGCGTCATGCGGTAGGTTTACGGTAGTTATTAAAGTTTCATGTGGTTTAAATCGGGGTGAGCTCTATCCTCATTAATCCTAGCCTACCTCCGAATTTTTGCAGTCAGTATTGCTATGATATTGTCTGGGTATTGTACGCTATTGGACGTTCACGCTAGTCGATGGATTTGAGACCTTGATTTTGTTACGGGGTGAACTTTACCCTCACCTATCCAAGCCCACCTTCAACTCGAAGCACTCATCTACGGTATTATCGCAGTATTGAGCGTCATGCGGTAGGTTCGCGCTCACCACGTCGAACGACGCACGTTTCGCGGCTGCAAGGGGAGGTGTCCTCCAAGGCAAATCGTCCTCGGCATGGGGGGAGTGGGATGGTGGGGGGAAGAGGCACGGATGGATAGCCGAGGGGAGAGAAGAGCAGAGACGGCAGATATGAATCGAAATCCTTGGGAGATAGCAGCCGCATCGTCCGCGGCTCCCTCTGCACAACTCCCTCTCCACTTATGCACGCGCATGAGTCTTCACCGGTGTTCACACGCGCGGCATCTGCTCATCACTTGTCGCTAGCCATCAAAGGTAGGTATCTCTCTCTCTTCCACTCGCTTGAGAAGCGGACGAGAAGGAGGATAGGTGAAGGTATGCACCTCCCTACTAGAAGAAATGCAGATGGCGGAATGAGGGAGACGGCGGAGGATTTGCCGACCTGGGGAAGAGTCATGAATATCCAACCCGTAACGGGATTCCCAGGCATTAAAACTCTTCCACCTCCTGAGAAATGAGAATTTCGCCAGCGCCAGACTTGTGGCATCCTTCGCTAATCTGAGAAACGTAATCGAGACGTAGCTAAATACAAACACTCTTATTCCATTAGGAAAATCAAAATAAGGTGTAATTTTCTGCGTTGAAGTTTATACAGTTCTTAGCATAAAATAAAGTTCTGCGACGATTTATGTAGATAATAACAGTGGAATGTCGACTGCATCAAATTAACTCCATGCTGATATCATCTAATGGGACAATAAAACTTGAAAGCATCAGCAGATTAAATGAGATTTTGACGAATAATGATGACATATTTTCAAAATACTACGTAAAGAAGAATAACATTTTAACTCTAATATTTACCCCTGGTCCGCGTATTTAATCCTTGAGGTGATCTTCTACACCTTAAAATCAATACTTATTTCTGAACTTCTGAGCCATTTAATATCTAAAGAAGTCAACACACACGAGGCGTTTCTCTAGAATTTATAAAACAAAAAAACATAATAATTTATAAAACGTGTAACATGACAGTGTTTACGACATAAGTGAAATCATCAAGTGAAGCCTTATCACTTAATTATGGTAAGCCATCGATGGGCACACCGCAAATTAAAAGCTTAGAGGTAAACCCACCCATTCGTTCATTATAATGCCATCTAAGTAGTACGAAATGTCTTCACTTGCGATTGAATGCGTAAAATAAAACGTACGAAACTAATTACTACTTCAACGCTCCGTTAAAACCGACATGACTCATTTCTATTAACCACGTCACTATTCTCCTCTAAAGGATTCATAGCCATTTTATAACTTCAAATTACTATCTCTTCACCGTTTAAAACAAATGGGAATATATAATTAATTCTGGGGTGGAATAAAATCATTTTTTCAGTTTGAAACTGATCAATTCAAGATAATTTTACCACCATTTCATACCCGCAAATTCCCATACGGATATTGGTTCATTAATTTATGTGATAACAAATTAATGACTGCAGAAAATCAACTTTCCGATACTAATTAATTCTCTCCGATATTTTCCAGGAGTAAGAAAACGATGTAGCGGAAGGCAGTGATCGCATCAACTCAGAAGCTAATCACGAACCACTGAACTTCATTAATGGCGAGGCTGATTAATTTTCAGGTGCGACCTTCTTCATTATCAGCAGCAGAGATAAGACATTAAGCGTCAAGAATAGCCTTCAACTCGCATAAATGACCTTTCCGACAAAGCAACGGCACGGCAGCTCTGTACGTATTATTACCTCATATAAATAGAAAAGAAAATCAGTTATTTTGAATCTATTCAAAAGGGAAATAAAATATCAAATCAATCCATTTTAAGTATATACTTCGTCACTTCGTCATTTTATCTGATCTGATAAGATGCATCTGCAATCGATAAATTGAAAGTGAATTTTGTAAATAAGCTACTTAAGACATCATTTCCGATAAGATATATCTACGGACTTACGTTTACCGAGAGAGGTTCGCTGAAAGAACATCGAACGCCAACCAGCGAACGTCTAAAAAGTATTTATCCTAGTTCAGGAAGTTTAACTAACCTCATAGCCACTCATTCACAAATAAGGAAAAGCCCGTAACTCAGCTGCCTAGTTCGCATTAATCGCATCCGTTAACTGAAGGGATGCAATGTGAAATCCCAACAGCAGCACGATAATTCATGAAATCCCCCTTGATTGAGAATTGAGTTGACATACTCCGACATGGACTGTCAAGGTAAACACAGAATTCAATTACAGTCTTTCTTAAATATTCAAGTACTTAATTCTCTACTGTCTCACTCCGCGTTCCAGGAGGAGTGTAGGTGTCAGAACGCAAAGTATG
This sequence comes from Ischnura elegans, assembly GCF_921293095.1. Lineage (NCBI taxonomy): Eukaryota > Metazoa > Arthropoda > Insecta > Odonata > Coenagrionidae > Ischnura > Ischnura elegans. The sequence goes on from NC_060248.1 coordinate 87,100,819, forward strand.
TACGGAGTGAGTTATCTCTAAGTTTTCCTGCCAGTATCTTCAATCCCTCGCTTCACTACCTCAACTCCCTTTTCGTCAGATCGAGGGTGACGTTCCCAAGATGGGCAAAGAATCTTATTCCACTCAAATTCATCATTTTGTAAAGTGTCATGAGTATGCACATTGGCCACCGAAGCATAGTACATCTCATTTTTATTCGCATTTTGAGGACGTCTTTATTTAAGTATCGTATGGCTGCTATTGAGTCACAGACGAATAAATTCCATAATATTGACACTAAAATTGCCTAAGGGTTCACTAAATAACGAATGGAACTTATACAGAGCTAATATCCCTTATAACATATAAAATTCGAAGAATCAAGCGAGATGGAGTGGAATTGATTCATAATGAAACATTGACTTGCAATTTTCCACAAAAATAAAGTTGTACCTTGAAAATGATGTAGTAACATCGGAACTCGAGTCGAATTAAATTTTATTTTTGTGGAAAATTGCAAGTCAGTGTTTCATTATCCCTTATAACGTTAGGTGCCTAGGAGAAATGTTTCTAAAATGAAAATAACAATTTTCAATCTGCCAGACACCAAAAGAGTAAGCACCAATGTAAACCAAATAATGTTAATGAGTAAAAATATAAAAGTCATTGATTTAATTCCATAGATGTTTTCATCTGAGCGAATGATTTTACACGGCGCCACATTACAACCGGAGACTTAAATACATACGTTTCCCAACGAAACGTCGATCATCACAAAATCTCAATAGTAGAGAAAGCTGCCGGGAATTTATAACCAAAACTCGCTCTTAAACATATGTGACTCAAATTATCGATAAATTACAGAAAGTATCTCTCCCAAATTGTGGTCATTCAAAGCTTCATACATCTGTAACTCGAGATTTCTACCGCTCGAGACTTTATTCACTGCCCGAGGCACTTCGTCTTATCGAATTTTTTTATCAAGGAAGCTGTTTTATACACTGTGTATATTCCACCATCTAAATGCAATGCAATAAATCAGGATAGAGGAATGGAATGGTACCTAGAAATAAGTCCACCCAAGCAGGGAAAAGAAGGGACACAATTAGAGGGCCAAGGGATCGCTGGAGAGTAAATATTTATAGTAATAATAATAACAACAATAAACGTCCATGCTAGGGTAGTATTAAGGCTATAGGGTCCCTAAATCCATCTTATCCCCCATAATCATACGAATATTTAGAAAAACTTGCTTCGTCCATTACATTTACGAACGGAAAATACTTCATTCAGTCATAGAAATATTAATTACATCGAAGAGCATGGAGATACAAAGAACACTGAACTTATAATACATGGCAATTTGCAAAAATGGCACAAAATTTTAATAAAATGTTTGAAAACATATTAATATTTTTAGGACTAAGGATTTAAAACTAAGGATTTTGCTTAACATATATACATCCTTTAAGGAATATATATAGGCAAAGAACTTTACCGCAACTCCGCTTTCCACGACCTAGCCGTAAAAAAAGCTTCGTTCAATTTCCTTGAGGTTTTTATTTTAGAGAAGACGTCAGAAAGAAGAGGAGAAGACGTCTCTATGAACGAGGGATCAGTGATTGCAAAGATCTGCGATGAGGGAAATGTGTCGAGGGCAAGGGAAGTGCAGAATATTTCGGTCAGCTGCCGGGGAGGGGTGGGCAGATTCAGGAAGCGACCAAGGTCTCGCTGGACGATGGCGATGGACGAAGAAGATCTCCCCTTATCCGAAAGAAGGGCACGGGTTGTTCCTCGCGTCGCGTGGCCTCCACGTGGTGCCCAAGGGGAAGAGCAAAAAGGAAGGGTGATGATGATAAGGGGACACAGATGAGGTCGGGGAGTGGTTTGCTGAGAGTGGGGCGAATGAAGATTGTGACCACCAGGCAAGGGCTCTATCTCCACACACGTTCCCTTTGCCCCATAAAATTTGTAAATAACACTGCCAGTCACTAGGACATCGATTGAGAGTATCGTTAGGGCTACAGCCCGATCCATGCTATAAACTCCTCGATGAACTTCTTGTTTCGGAGATGACCTAGATAAATTAAATTTTAGAGTCTAAAAACAAACGAGAAAGTTTCAATTGAAACGTTATGATTACTTTAAACATTTATAATACGCATAAGAATATTTCTATTGACACGTGTTGATTACATTAAAAATGCTGCAACTCCTAATTTTCTGAGGACTCCTTATTTCGTAAAACATGTAAGTATGTAGATCAATGCCACTGTAGGGTTCTCTTAGTCCCATTCCCCTCCGTTTAGGAAGACCTTGAGCGACCCCCAAATCACTTTAATCATGCTCAAATAAATATACATTTAAAATCTGTGGGAGCGGTAAAGCCAAACCAAACCCAAAAATACAACTATAAGGATAAAATCAATTGATACCTAATCTAATTTATACCTTCGGCGGTAGAGTCTGGGGTAGTTCTTGATACGGGGTAATTCTTTAATTGCTGCCTACAGGTATATAAAAGTACTAATAGGCTCCAACCGTTTAGTCAAGGAAAAAACGAGATTTTCGTGTTTCTTTTCATGCTGTGACTTCCTACTCAGATGAAAGCTTTCAATTTATATTCGTTTAATTTTTTGAACGGCCAGAAGTTTTCCGTCGACCTAACGGACTTGACTTCGGTGAAACAAATCCCATAACAATCATTTGCCAGCAAACCAATCTACCTTGCATGGACTAGAAACTAACAGTTCCCTTTTGAAATATCCGTGACGAAGTCTGCACTGGATGGATTCGCTCGCTATTTACCAATTTTGCTTACATATCGTACGTCTGAGAAGATATTTAAAGATGAATAGAAGACTCAATATTGCCAAAAAGTCAACATAAATTAAAACGAAATTAAAAGAAACAAAATATATAATAAATATAATAAAATAATTCAATACCGAGCATAAGTGATAATATTGTGGAGAAGCATTCTCGTGCTAACCAATGAGATGGCCACAAATTCTCAATTATGTTGCACAGTACCTATGCAATCATGCTCAGAAATTGTCCTGATGAGGGGATGGGGGAAACTAAGGGTTAGGCCATAAAGCAAAAAAAAGCTGATTCACAGGAAGACTACGAAGCATGCAAACAGCGTCTCTTGAATTAATGAAGAAGCGTGACTGCCAAGGTATCACCGATCCATGGAATTCAAAGAGTGGGGGAAATGCCACCTGTCATGAGTGATACCAAGTAAACGCAGGTGATTGAGCAAGGCTAAGTGAAAGCAGAAGCGCATGTGTTCTGCTGGGAAATGAATGAAATGGATCTTTACCCAGAGCACCGCCATTAGTGTGATCGCGAAGTGAACATAATAACAAGGCTAAAGATATATAGGCTAACCCTATTGAGCCATGAATGTTAATCTTCTACCTTTAGCCGTAGACCGTATATGTGACTAAATTTATAATTCACGCCGCAATTAGTGCAGCCAAAAGATTTTATTTTTAAAAATATGTTCCGTTTCTGGAAAATACCACTTACATAGTACTTAAAGTGACGGAGTTTCAATATCTAGGGACAAAGATCGAAATGACATGATTGATATTGGTTATTACGAACATCTATTTCATCACAGAATAGCCACGTACAGAACGGCATATCTTCTCACTCTTGTCTGGCTTCATAAGATGCAGTATTAAATTAGATATTGACCACATGCGTTTAGGGCAGGCGCGCACTAGCGCGACTACGACCACGACAGATCTCTGTCGCAGACCTTCCGACCAGAGAACGACCACGACCACACCCACGATAGCAAAACACATTCACCGTCCACTTGCTCAGTTCGCATGGTCGGGTCGGAGTGAAGTCGGAGTCAGTGCGCGGCGCTCCATAAGAATGTGTGCAATTTCTGGCCGCAACGACCGCTGAGTCGGGGACGACCGAATTCAAAAATTTTGGCCGGACGACTCGGGTCCGACCAACGAATCGCACTTGGCCAAGTGCGCGTCGCTCCATTGGTTGCAATGCTAAAACTGGTCGTGTGCCGCAGGTCGTGGTCGCGCTAGTGCGCGCCTGCCCTGTCCGAGCGCATTTGGTGGTGAATTTAATTGGCTATTGAATCGAGTACATTGCTTCCATCTAAGAATTAAGTTCATCGCAAGAATTACGGTCGGTAGCTCAATAGCTCAGGAATGTATCCCAGAAATAAACAAAGAGCAAACAAAATCCAAATCGAGAAATTCGGCCACGGACCAACGGTAGCCGCAACAATGAGTAGCCAGCTTTTTCTCCATTGGCACTCACACACACACACACCCTTTATACTCGAATGCTATCCTTTTGTTCTCGGATCACCCATTGCCAATTGTCAAAGAGCACTTAATAAAGAACGAGGAAGAAAGAAAGAAAGAGATGAACCGTATTGGTACCGAGGCATTTCAATTGTCGGAAAAAGAGCACGCTACCGTCACAATGTAACCCGCTCAATCGCCCACATTCCGACGCCAGGTTTTCGTCCACCCTCGGAATGGAAACCTATTGTCAAAAAGTACGTGTCGCACCACATATGGAATGAGGTAATCGATTAACAATATTAAAAATAAACAAACGAATGTGGGGAGAGCGCGTGAGGTGATGCGAAGGATCTGCGGTAGGCAGCGCCGAGGGTCTAGACAAAAGAAGGACGCGAGGCGAGGCGGAGAATTCGCAATGGGAGTGAAGGGGAGGCGATATAATGTAAGAGAGCTTCCAAAAGGGGGCGTGGGGTGGGGAAGAGCATGTGCGTGTGATGACCCCTACGCATGAGATCCCTCCTCGTGCGACGTAGTTCGCTGAGTCACCGCCGCGGGGTTCCTACGTCTAAAACGGTCCAAGTACACATGAGCGCACGCGATACTAAAGCCAACACGAGCGTCCATAGCGTCCGCTGTGCCGCGAGACCGACCCGAAATCTTATCGGCCGATACGAAATGTGGACCAGTGGGAAAAAATGATTCGTCGCCGCCGCTGGGAAGGAGATGTGTCACATAAATACATCTCGCTCACCAGTTATGACCGGTTTGGGAATCGAATATGAGGCAAGGACTACCCGAAGCGCGTGCGCAATGAGAACGCGACAATTTGGTCACCATATATAAATAAATATATTAACCCCACACGTGCCACCACTCATATTTCGTTCTTAACGAACTTTGCTCAAACTGTCACACGCTGAAATACACTGGGAAAGCTTCCTGGGAGGGCTCAGCAGATGATTAAATTCTTGAGAATGAAAATAATCTGCACAAACTCGTATCAATTCAGCAATGCTGGGACATTTTGCAAGGCGTTGGAGATGACCATAGAAGATTGAGATGAATAGTCAGCGACGAACCAAAACCAAAGCGTAAATAAGTGGAAAAAAGATATGGAAAAAAATTGTTTACTTATAGCCGGACTTGATTCAGGATTCCTGAAAAAGGCAAGGGTAATTGAAAGCATTGATAGAAATATAGAGCCAGAAATAGAAAAATGCATGAAAAGAATTTAAAGCTCACTGTAAAACACCATTTAGATGCAAAAAGGAAATTTCCCAGTATTGGTAACTATGAATAATACTATTATCTTGTATGATGTTAGGCACGATATGGTGGAATTTCTTAATACTAGTAAAATAAGACATTGCAATATTTTCACTGAGTTTAATTATGACACTACGCGTTTCGTCGTTACATTTGATAATGCTGTTTGTAGGTAACGACGAAATGCGTAGTGTCATAATTAAACTCAGTGAAAATATTGCAATGTCTTATTTTACTAATATGAATACTAGGCACTATTCATATGACAACAGCTTAGCAAAATAAAAAATGCCAAAAACGTCTATCACATCGTTGAGATCATGCAGTGATGGCAAGAGCCAAGGAAGAGGTCGGACGATTAATCATATCAACTGATCTTCAAAAAAGCAAAATGAATTGCAATAAAATACTTTTTAGAAGCCATCTCACTCATCTTAAACCAAATATGCGATACTTTTTTTTACCAAATGTAGGTAATGACATACAAAGTATTTCACCATACATTACGTAGATTTATCAGATTAAAACGAAGAAAACTCATTACTAGGAGAAGAGCACAACTCTTTGAGAAAAACTACCTATGCATTTTCTTCAAGTGCTACGTCGCAATCAGCTGAAAATTACTGATAAAGTTTTGCGAAAGGCAATCAACTTTTATCTGTATAGGAAAAATAAAATGACACAGCAATAAAGATTTGGAGTCGAGATTAGACAGTATCTTGATTTGGAATTTTACCCCGCTACACGCATCACTACCAGATCTGCAAATAACAGCAAGCGGATGACATGAATAAAGGTAAAATAGGACGTTCGCACCTATGCAGAATATTCCATAACGGTAGGTTCAGTACACATACATAAGCTTTATAATGCTGGCATACGCAAATTCTGAACTATATCTTTGGGAATAATGTTTAAAATATGGCCAAGAAAAGTGTCAAGAAATGCATGAAAAATAATTTAATTCAAATATAGAGACGTAGAAAATATGTAAAGTGGAAGCAAGGATAAGAAAATATTTTACGTAACATAAGACAGATAAGTGCAGCTCTTTTCATTCATACCAAACTGGTAGGTAAACTTTTGAGGTAAAAAAAAATATTCCTAACTACAGTTCCGCTCCTCCTTAACTTTTTTCTATATTTATCTCAAAGCAAGCTGGATAATACGCTAGGAAAACATATTTTAAGCAAGGAAGGATGCCGAAGGGAACGTATTATGCAGCAGATTATTTCGATACTCAAACGCTGTATGACCGCTTATCATCCCGCAATAAAACCTTCTATTGGAGGCGAAGCCGGACATTAAATTTGCTCATGACATTCACCAGCCACCTGATTGGAAGCGAAACAACTGATTTATACGATGGACTGCCGAAAAGGATGGTAACATTAAGATACCTCGACCTTGGACACCAATCGCCCAATCGAGGCTTCACCAAACATTAAAAAAGGTCTACTTACTGAAATGAATCTATTTTTGTGATTCCGCTAATTTATTTGATGGGGGATCCGATAATGATGTCGTTGAAATTTCGAGGATTTTCGATGTGACGGCTCGCGAGTCTTTATATTGAGATCTAATCGCTCTCAGGCAAGGACAGAGATAAAAGAGGAGAATGGCCTCTTTGAATTCTTAGCTTAGACTCCTACAATCCGCATCCGGGGAGATATCTAGTAACTATAACTACGGAAGAATAAAATCTCGGAAAGCTGCGGAGCGGAGGGCAGATGAGCGATTATTGGATTTTCAGTCAAGGTTGTGAGCTATGAATGCAATCTTGACCTGATTTTGAATTTTAGAGGCATAATAAACTTCCCTTGGCTCACGGAATGCATAAAAAACTAAAATTGCAAAATGGCTTGTTTCTACCTTATTTAACGGCTGGTTAGAAAAATTTCTTAAAAAAAAATAGTTTTCTTTAGCATTCCTCATTAATACACCGTTCCCTAAAATTATATATCCTACTGTTTTATCGCAAAAAAAATTATTTCTTCATGCTGATTACATGGATAGAACATTTATAATGAAGCTATCTTCTACTCGCAAAAAATTTCATTCACTACATCAACAGACCGTTTTATAAAAAAAACTTTCATTACTTCATGCTAATCGAAAATTTGTTGAGAAACCATATTCTACTCGTAAAAAAGTTCACTCATTAGTCAAGGGTATAAGTAGAAGTCGCACACAATTATATTTGATCTAACAAGGGAGACCAAATTCGGAATTGAGGGATAATGGTTTGTATCCAGGAATTCATATTTAGTAAAAACGAAACCATCTATCATGTTTCTCAATTTTCTCGGTTCATTTACGATGATGACCTGAATTTTATTTTGTCAGGAACATCTCATGCCTTATTACGAGAGTATGCTTTTAAGTGTTGGGAATAGAACATTACTTATCACCTAGCAACTGCAAATGGTATTTATAAACAACTTTTTGACTTTGTTAATGCTCGTGCAAAGTGTCATTAAGATCGGACTGATAGTTTTAAAACGGTGGCGTGTCAAAGTTCCCAAGTCGCTGTACGAGATGGAATTAAATCATAAACAGTACCTCACCATAATTTTCTATAACTTTCGACGAATCCTCACCCAGCAAGAATGCGTTACTGAACTTTTTGTTGTTTTTGGGGAAGAAGCACCATCAAAGACAGCCGTTTATCGCTGGTATGCAGGGTTACAGCGAGGACGCTCTAGCCTCAGTGACGAACCGCGTGAAGGGCGACCAAAAACCGCCGTCTCTCAAGAAAACGTGGATGCTGTACGTAATATGATTATATAAGATCGTCATGTTACATACTGTGAGATTCAGGCATCATTGGACATCTCAAGGGCCTCAGTTCAAAAGATCTTACACGAAGAGTTAGGTGTTAAAAAATTGGTTTCCCGCTGGATACCGCACCTCCGAACAGAAGAACAGAAAGCAGCTCGAGTCAAATGGTGTCGAAATACTCTACAACGATTCAACTCAGGAGCATCAAAGCACGTTCACAACATTGTAAGTGGTGATTAATCGAGGATCTTTATCTGCGAGCCTGAATCAAAACGCCAATCTTCAGTATGGTTCTTCCAAAGTGAGCTCGAATCGACAAAAGTTGTTCGCTCTCGCAGCGTTTCCAAGATAATGGTCGCATCATTTGTAGCCAAATCACGGCATTAAGCGACGATTGCTCTTGAAAATCAAAGAACGTTTAATGTTCAATAGTATACGACCATTTGATTGCTAGAGGTGATCGCCGAGCTTCGGAAAGATAACCCAAATTGACGCATAACGCTCCATCATGACAATGCAAGCTCACACACCGCTCGAATCACAAAGTCGTTTTTGGAACAGCAAAACGTCGAAATTCTTGATCATCCTCCATACAGCAAAGGACTTAATCCTCAATGACTTTTTCACATTCCCAAGAATCAAGAATATGCTACGAGGAAAGCTCTTCCAGACGTCTGAAGAAGCGGTCGATACCTACAAAACAGCCATTTTGACTACCCCTACTTCCGAGTGGAATAAATGTTATAACTAATGGTTCCATCTAATGCAAAAGTGCATTGACTATCATGGAGAGTACTTCGAAAAACGATAAAAAAATTGCATTATTGTACCTCTTATAGTTTTATTCATCTCCGACACTTAAAAGGCTACCCTCGTAACCCTTTGTGGTACATACTTTCTTTGCACGTAGAATTCACTCATAATATTACCACAAACGATAAGATCAGCTCGCTAATGAGCAAGGATTTATTACTTGAGGGATTTCTCGCCTCCCGCCTCCTTCCGGCAAGCACGGAATTTTCCGGCATTTCCATTACGATCTGTTCAGCGAGTTTACCTACTTGATTGGAATGGGAAAGACGGAGCATCGGCAGAACGGAATGCTCGATATCCAAGCATTCTTTCCCTTACGGTCCAGATAATCTCGTTTTTCAACTCCATGACGAACCGGAATCCGCCTCGCAGCGATCACAGAAATATGCCCCTTGTAATACGGTCGAGCAGGTTTCCGTTTCCTCGCATGAAACGATACACTTTTTGATTCTACTGCTTCAATTCATTCCTTCATAGCGTTTTTATTCCCACAAGATGACAGCGTTCTGCAAGGCATGGGCTGGGGGAGAATTCAAAATGGGGTAGAGACCTACCCATTCATAACTGTTAATATATGAATACTAGGATTGGTTTACTGCAGCTTCCATTCATTTCCATTTTGGCCGATGCGAGTGTCATGAAAATTTATCGAGTATGACACATTTTTCATCCTAGTATTACAACGCATGAACACGGGCGGATTCAAATGCACAGGGTTAGCTTTGGAATCGAAAAATAAATTATTTATTTTTTTTAGAATGAAAATTACAATACAATATTCATCTTACATTTTTACAAGTAAAACTGAGTTAAAATTGCTTTTTTTTATCAATCTCACGGGTCTCCTTATTAGCGTAAGCGTCAATAATTATTCTAATCATTCCATTTTTCCATCATCCTTCAGAAAATTCAAGATAAGAAACCGTATTCTTGAAGATCCAGCCTCCGTTCCGTTTCCAGGATAAGATTCAATTCGAAAAATAACATTTCAGTGAAAGTCTATTCACTCCGAGGGATAAGTTTCGAGTCAATTTTTTACATTTCATTCATGATATCCAATACTACGCAATTTTTTGCATAATATATTCATCAATGACTATTTTTCCTCCTATTCATCAACTTTTTCTGTGATTCATGCTTATAACCCGAGTGTTTCAAAACGAATATTTAAGAACGGCAAGAAATATATAAACCGTGTTAGATACCATACGCTCAGGCCCAGATTCTAATCCATCATCCATTTATACTCACAAGTATTTAATTTACTCAAAAATCAATTATAGAAGTCGGAAAGAATATGTAGCTATCGGAATTCTAATCCCAATGTGATTTTCATAATGACAGCAATTCACGTTAAGTACTCCTCCCAACCCATGGGCTGTTAAACTGTATCGCCATTAGAAAATTTCATTAATATAAAGAGTGTGCAAACGCCGGGTTTCTGCTCTCTACCTTTCCTTACCTACTTTAGTAATGTGATGAAATGAGATGCCAGCCATATGCAAGCCAGGAGTATTCCTGTATTTTCTTAAACCGTATATTTTTATATTATTCGGTGGCTTACATCACATTTTACAACCTTAGAGACTACTAAAAGCTTCATCCATGTTTTCCGTATTGATAGTTTGTAATTATACTGAGGTAGTGAGTATATTACCAAAATCATGAAATCGAGACTGCCTCTCTCCGCCATTTCCATTACCCGTCCCCGCTTCTTCATGGAGTGATTCAGTGAAAATCCATTGAGATTAGAGCTGGGAGCTAACGGAAAATATCAGCTTTACTAAAAGCTTTATCCATGTTTTCCGTACTGATAGTCTGTAATTATACTGTGGTAGTGAATATAATACCAAAATCATGAAATCGAGACTGCCTCTCTCCGCCATTTCCATTACCCGTCCCCGCTGCTTCATGGAGTGATTCAGTGAAAATCCATTGAGATTAGAGCTGGGAGCTAACGGAAAATATCATCGCCGCAGATTAAGTTATACAGAATAATTCTCCTTGATCATGAGTACCAGTTTCCATAAGTCAGTCGTCTCCAATAAAACACATTTTAAGTATGCTTAAGATAAGGAACGGAAGGCTGATCACTATGATAGGGTCAAGATAACAAGAAGTTTCTCTGGAAATTCTCGTGGAGGCTGTTGAAGAGTTAAAGCTTCAACGAATACGAGCTTATACAGGTGTCCCATCGCTCTGTGTCAATGCATAGTTGATGATGCTTGTCCGAGTTCAACTCTGCTGGAGGACCCTCAAGATAGAAGCTTTGCTGCACCCGAATGGTATTTCGTATCATAGAGAAAAACCTGGGTGGAACTTCCTAATAAGATCATGTTCATTAGATATTCTTTGGGATTAAATCTTCGGTTGGAAACAGAGTGACATATCACATCTTTCTCATAAAGTATTTTGGTCCGCACTATCAGAAGAAAAATGTAACGGCAATCGAAGCACAGGGAATGAGAGAAAACACTGCTACACATTTGCATCCTCTTCCTCGCCTCAAATGGCAGCGCAAAAGGAGAGCAATAACCGTAAGTTATGAGCATTCTGCAAGAATCTGCGCAGTGGAGAACCATCTGCCGATAGGAATCCTTCCGTTGCTTCAGGCTAGGCGATCTGATTGAGAAAGGTGAGAAAGATATCGATAGACGGCCGGATTATCCTCATTCCTTCACTTCGGAACCGTAAAAACTAAATTATAGCCCTCCTATAACTTTTCCGCCATTTTATGGGAGTGCGGATCACATAAATTGATGCGAGAACCTTACACGTCAAGGTCGGATCCTCTGGTGAATCAGGAAAGTCGGGGGAGAGAGGATGCGCGAATGCTTTAAAAATGTGGTGGCGGCAAAAAACTCGGAATTCCTCCAATTTAAATCACTCATGCCTTCCGACACTCTCTCCTCTCGCTTCCACGAATCCTCCAACCCCTTCTCCAAAGACCGGAGACCCTCGCCAGCCCTCCAAAGAGGAGCCGTCCAGAAGACGGCGTAGAGGTGCGCCAATTCCCAACGACTTCCCTCGCCACGCAAACCTGTCCCCCACCGCCACCACCTTCCCCCCGGCAACGACGCATCCACGGAAAAGGTAGATGCGCGTGTGCACCACGCTCTTTGAGATCGTCTTTTATTCCCTCATGCCATTCGTCTTCGACGCGCGGGGCAAAAAACTAAATGAAGCATTCCTGAGCCAATCACATTTCCGTCAGAGGGCGTGTCTGTCCTCTCCGCTAGCTCGTGCCATCTCCCGAGCGTGGAGGACGGGGAGACTGCCGGCTGCTAGGCGATACTTGACGGGGCGGGTCGCCGCCTCCTTGCCGCGGGGGAGCAGGGAGTACCGGGCGCGCGTCTCTCGGGGCGTACGGAGACTTCGACACTCGGCGGGTCGTCGCGTCCGCGTCCGAGGACAGGTCGACGCGGTCGCCGCCTTGGCAGCCCTCCACAGCCGCGCGCCCGCTCAGGCAATGGGACATGAGACGGTGGCGGCGGGCGGCGACGTGACCGCTGCTGTCACCCGTGCGTATAAAAGACGCTGGGCACATAAATGCTCGCGCCCGCGAAGGCGGACGTGGCCATAATCCGTCAGTGTCGCAAACTTAATACGGGGCATATTGGCACGGGTCATATCAAAACACGTAGTTTTCGATTCGATGTAGTGGAAATAATACGTGATAAATAAAGAACAGGTGATAATACTGGAGGAATTTAATAATGCTTTGCGCATAATATTGCGAAGAAAAAATTCGAGAAAATATTTACTTTTTCAAATACGCAGCTTAAAAATTTGAACGCAGCATACACTATAGTCAACAGCATAGAAAAATAGTACTTGCACGTCAAAATCGTAATGAGCAATCGAGGTGAATACCAGATTAAACATAAATAATAAGTATTAAACTGACGTATGTTTCCATAAAAATAAAAATTTTAAGCCTCCAACTAAATGCCAGCGGCTAAAATCGATGCCTGACCTAATTTCAATTAAAAGCTTTCAGTAGAGTTGTATCAAATATGAACAAGAACCTGAACTTTGCAAGGATAACTTAACCACAATTAAATACTAGCATGACATGAAAGTAGCCACGGGCGTATTTCACTGTTTAACGATGGTCTCGGAAAGAGCAGAATTTTATAAATAATAAATAAATACTCTAATGTTACTTGGAATTGAATTGGACAAAGGCATTTAAAAATAGCTATAAGAGGTGAGAATCACGTAGTAATTGTCACATTTTTATAAGTGAATTAAAAAAAAAACAAGATTAAATGGTATGAAAAATCCTCGGAATGTGAGATGGCTCAGGAAACTCAGTAACTGGCCTCTCCACCCTAAATATGTGATAACACACACCTGCGGCATAGTCTGGGGGGAGTTTTATCCTAAACTACCAAAACTAATCTTCGGGTTGATTCAATGAGTGAATATGGTGTCAACCAATGCAAAGTTAATGAAAGTTTAAAAGATAAAAAACTCATCTAAGACTAAAGTGTATAAGTTGTTTCATGATATTTCATGGTAATTCCAAGTGTAACTAGCCATACTGATGTGATTGATTACTAATGTGATGAGGGAAGGGTATATTTTTCATTCATGATATAATTCCCTATTTGTGCTACGTTTTTCTGTTAGACCTGAACGTTTTCCTCTGAATAAACAGTGATACCCGTATTTGGGATGGAATTTTAAGTATAAGCTTGTTTAGGTTTACATTTTGTTTTTTTCCTCCTTTGTTTTTTTTTATTCTTTTTGTATTTACTGAGCCTTGCTGCTGTGTTTATTTATTTTTTCTTTGTACCTCTGTAAACTGCTTTTTACTGAATTATTGTGCTCTTGTAAAATATCTCAGGGGCCAAAGCGGCCCACGATAATGCATTAATCAAACTTCATTAGTTGGAGCAAGTTACAGTTTCAGGGTATCTTGTATATCTTACATAATACATACATATATTTGATATGAGATAAATTTTTCCGCTAATGATTAATATGAACAATATTAAACTAGAGTTAAGAACATGACAGCAAGTCAGTATGCCTCTAAGCTACTAGCGTGCGTACTACATTTATATCGATCATTCTATAAATTAGCAACAGCCAGATCACGATCACCTTAATTTTTACTCACTTGCTTGGATAAAGCAATAAAAAGGTCATCAACACTCTTGATTTCTCAGCTATTATCAGATTTCTCAGCTTTCATAGGCTTACTGCCTTATTGGAATATTTGAGAAAGTTGAACTATAAGTAATCCCCTTAGCACTTCAGGATCGAATGAATAATGGCATTTAACAAACGCTAAGAAAGACGCCTCCGCACGGCATGTGCTGCAGTTTCACTAGAGATCATGGGTGGTCTATGAAGGATTTCGTTTTGCAATATTTCCTCTTTACGTCCCACGCACATAACATAGGCAGGCGACACATGGGGACAGAGAGGGAAGGCGAGGGTACCATTAACAGAGAAAACACCAACGTCGATTCATAAGAACACACTGATTACAAAGAGCTAGTTTCAATGAAGAATACAAATCCTAACGCCATGAAAACAGACGTAGACGCAGAGTGACAGGAATATTTACGGAGGAGACTAAAACTGTATTGAAGGTTGAATTGCTCTTCTCCAAATTGCTCATTTGAAGTCAAAGTTACTGAGCACTAGACGCCATTGCGGCAAGTTGACCTTTGAGTAAACTTGTATGGGAGTTAAATGATTGGATAGTAAAAACAGAGAGTTAGAATCCATTTCGAAGTAATGTGCCATTCTGGGATCTATATGATCAACATGTATACAGTACTTAGTACCTGATGAAACATAATTAAGAGCAATAACACTTTTAACCTGGAAAAATCGATTACAAGACTATATTTTCCAAATTTCTTTCGATAAGATTTTAGAATTTCTGTAAGATACACTGCAAGCTACCAATATCTCTACTAGGGGATTCCCCTGACGGAACGACGCGTCACGTTACGTCGCGACGATCAGTGTCGAAAAACGAGTCGTTTTTTAAACCTCTTAATCACTAAACATTCTGAAAATTCATAGAAGTACATTGTTACTTGGCGATGAGTGAGCGATGAACATCGTCATCAAAAATTAAGACGGGTATGTAACATATGCCATAGAATGTTGTGTAAATTTTGGTACCAATAAAAGTCCGATTAAAAGTATTGTTGTCCATTTTCAATTAGAGTTTTCAATTCTCGCAAGGAAAGGTATCTAATGCGAGGTAACTGACCCATTTTGTTTAGGAAATTAAATGGCAATGTGGTACAAAAGATAAAATAACCGAAAATGCAGAGAAATGAAATATTAATATGTAGAAAAGTGAAACACATAAAAGAACGCAAAATAATTTTTGCGGAACATTTTTATAGCCTTCACGGCAAGCATGCTGTGTTTAAGTCTCTCTCTATTAGCAAAAATAATTTCTGGGAGACGAAAAATTACTACAAAGTAAACTTTTTAAAAACCTTGACTGAATATAATGCAAATAGTAAAAATTAGTTCACGAAAATAACACATCAGGAGACAGCAAAGGAATGTATTCAAAAATATCTTCGCTTAGTTGACGCAGATACGTCCAGAACAACATGATGCACATTTAAAAGCATAGTTAGGAAAACTCAACCGTAGGCAAGCTCTTAAAAAACCAATCGGGCAATCAGGGTAATGGTAATAAAGATAAGGTACGGACGGACACTGGTAAGGCAGAATTGCATCATTGACAAGTTACTTCGCAAAAAAAGACTGTCGCACGCTTTATGCTGAGTTCTCTTCACGAGTCTGCATGTAGGAACAGTTCGAGAGGGATCACTGCAATCTAAGGAAGTATGACGATGGACAATGAGGCGATTAGTCGACGCAACTACATCTAGAACAGCATGACTCACAGTTAAAAGCACCCTGAGGAAAAGTCAACCATAAGCAAACTCTTAACAACCAATCAGGCAATCAGGTGCTGATAGTCACTAATAAGGCAGAATTGCGTGATTGACAAGTTACTGATACATGCGCAAAAATGAATATATCCTGTTCTTCTGTTTAATACTATTCTGGAATCTGCATATAGGAACAGTGTGAGAGAGATCACTGCCCTCTGGGGAAGGATGGTGGGCAATGAGACGATGGTGGCGATCAGAGAGCAGGAAGAATTCAAATCGCGGTGGCTGCTGACTGCTTGGCGGGCGTGCGCGTCACAGCGTATCTTTGCCTTCGTCCAGAGGAGACACGCGTGGCTCGTGATGGCGCAATAAAGGCAACTCGCAATGCAATTAAGATGCATCGAATGGAGGTGCATGGCTTGGGCGCTTGCCAAAGAGGAAAGAGCAGCCCTTGTCAAAATATTTCACTCAAAAAGGCGAGGATGTTCCGCTACGAGAGTCCCTGAAAGTAGACTCGCTGCCACACCTAGGTCTTCAACAACCGACCTTAAGGGTGTTGGATTAAAGAAACGAAAGTAACTTTCGTGAACTTTCAAAATATTTTCTCCCTACTCATCCACGGAAGGCCATCAAAGCTAGACTACACTTTCTGGAAATTGCATTTGAAGCTCAACATTTTTACTAAGGTTTTCTTTATTTATGATCGTATGAGGGTAAAAAACGCTAAATAATGTTAGAATATTTATGTATCATACTGGCAAAAAAACTGATAGAAAGTTCGTTTCACCTTAACAATCAGGATAATAATGAAACTTGCGTTCGTCACGGGACTTCTGGCGAGTTATTAACATATGGAGGATATGGCTGAAGTCAAATCACGTATTTACATGACATTGGAACAACTTGACACTGGAAGACAGGTACCTGGGAAGTAAGAAATGAAAAATATAACGATCAAACTATCCACAATCTTTGTACGCTTATTTTACTTTTAGACCTCGATGGGCATATTCTATGACGGCAAAACTACTGTTAATTACATGAGCGAAAAGCACACATTTGAAACTGTGTAGTCACAAGCCTACCTCATTAAGTCCCCGTAGAAACTTGTATTCCTAGGTTTTAAAGTTCCGCAAATTTACCATCATATGTTACCATTCATCTTATCTCCATAGAATTCCGCAAACCAACATTACATACCATCCCATAACTATATTTTTATGAAACCATGACTTTGAAATCAATTTTTATCCTTATGATTGAAAAGACAAATACACTATAGTTCTGCTCAGCCAATTACAGTGGCCATTTTTGCAACAACCAAGATAACTCGTGACAGTGCCACTTTTAAAAAACACAGCTACTAATGCAGAAATAACGGCGGGGAACAACTAAAATAAGTAATACAAATAGAATCAAGTTTTAATGGCAAAATAAATTTTTATCAGGCTTTAACTTGAATACTCTCATATGTGACTCATTGGGTGTTGAAACTAAAGCTGTTTCAATACGAAAAATTGTAATGGAACCTGTTACCCATTTTAACAAAAAGTCATTTTCATAACTTCTGCACTGATGATCAATCTAACAGTATGTTCTCCACTAATGTTTGACAGAATAAAATTTTACATTATTAAGTTTTACACTGAGATACACAACAAAAGATCCATTTTCTTAATAAAGGAAGTATTTTCTGAAAAACTCGAATCTGTGGTCGTGTGATTCAAAATATTGATAAAAATCACGATGACATTTTTTATAAATACCATAACACTATTCTTGCAGTGCAAAGATGATACGAGATTGGAATATTTACGTAAAATGGATGCAATCCAAGCTGTTTTTCTTGTACTTCATAGTAAGCATAGGAAACAACACTGAGGAAGTCCTCTGAGTACCTACACGTAAGTAAATGTCAAGAGGCAGATAAAAATCAACAGAGAAAACAAGTAATGATCGATTGAAAAAACAACACCGTCGACATAATAAATCAGCCTCTTGGCGAAAGACGCTGGGTGAGCAACGATTCCTGCCAGCGACCTGCTCGACAGTTTTTTGTTACCGTACGTGGCGTGACAGAGCGGCTTTCGTCACCGCGGCGAACGAAAAATCTCACCATTCCGTCAGCCTCAACGTTTAAAGCACAACAAGAAATCACTCAAGATTTCCTTAGCTACGGGGAAATAAAATTATTCTTAAAGAGAAATTCTACTCATTACATAAAATATAATAGATATCTTAATTATCTGTCAGTAAACACATTGAAAAATCTTCACTAGTTATTATATCCGATGACTGCAAATAGACGAGGCAAATGTGAATTGCAAGTGATACGTAAATTTTTAGAGACTATTGTAAGAATTAAATATATTTCGCGCTTCTAGGAGTTTTGGATTGTTAAAATATTTTTCACTATAGAAACTGTCGAAGACTACAAAATTGTGTGATATTTAAGGAGAATACAAAGCTGCTAGCAAGACTGAAGTAAACATGCATCTATAAAATAACTAGACAGAAATGATACTTAATGTCTGCTTGAAACAAAAAATATCACTTTTTTGGCAGCAGTTTGAAAATATCCACATGCTAATATGTAAAACATTAAGGCGGATAATCGATAAATGCAATTTCTAATGCTAAGCATTCGTTAAACCAGAGACTTTGCCATGCTTCATACGTTCCCCCTTCCTAAATGTTGAAAAAGATTATTAAATATAAGCATATGTACCTAACGAGGAACAATTTGACGGACCCTTTCGTAGCATTTTTACTCACTTCCTCCTAAAACATTTTCTAGAAAGAATAAGAAGAAACAGCAAGACGCGAATGAAGAAGATAATATTTTGGAAAGCGTACACGAAAAATATATCAGTGAATTTTCGTGCTTGTGAATATTGACAACTATGAGATATGAAATTTAATTGAAAATTAAACCATGCCGCTTTAAAATATAGTCGCCACCATATAAGCAATAACTTCTCTCACGAATTTCGCAACAGCTGGTGAGTGATTTCGGAAAAGTTATCCGTTCATAGCGCTAAGCTATAAAACAGAAGGCCTTCGCTTCGATCACAGTCTGTATCCGTGCAGTCTGGAGAATTCTGTGTCAATGTGAAACCTAAGAATCGATCGTTAAAACACCGACGACTACGAAACGTTAACCTTCAAAAGCGAATGAGAGTAAAACAAAGCCACTGCGGTATGCTGGTTGAACGATCTTAACGATAGAGTAAAGCATTCATAAAATGCTTGGAAACACGTAGTTTTCAAATTGCTGCATAGCAATTTTGTTCCGCGCTTCTGTGCCAGATTTCTGGCCCAATAAAGAGAACAGGAGGTTAAGTGTGCACTGCTCTTACCATTTTAGATATCGGAACGAGGAACGAAAACCCAAGATCCTTTTATAACACAGCCATTCCTATGTACTACAACAGTGATATTGGGAGCAATGCCAGAATGAATGAGTACGGAGGTTATTAGCAAAGTTAAAATATGGTCTCGAATCAGTAATAGTGAGAGAAAAGAGGCCTACGAAAAAGATGCAACATGAACATTTGTTGAAAAAATTCTGGGGTCTTAAATTTCTCCCAGAACTTACACTGAACGGCACTAAATTGCAAAAATAGAAAAAATGACTTGGCAAAATATAGAGGATGTTTAAATTGAGCGATAATTCGGACAACGATGGTAAACTGAAAATGGTCTCCTGTTATTAGCTTTTCTGAAGCAGTAGTAGAATTAATTATCACTTACCGGGAAATAATTACAGAGAAATAAAATTTTATGCAGTAAACTAATACTTTCAAGAAGTTTTCGCCAACTCTAAATTTTGTCCTCCATTTTTTACTAATCTCTCAGATTATCAAGTTGTATAGATTGTCAAGAATATTTAAAATGGGATGCGGTCTGGAATTTCCACCAAGCTCAAGGGAAATGGTTTTATAAGAATTAAATAAGAATTATAACAATAAACGGACCAGAACAATGAGACTGTATGAAAAACAAAAAGAGTAACATTCAATTACCTCTACCCATTACTCCTGTACTCGATGAGCCAGCAAGTAATTACATGGTGTTTAAAATTATTTTACTTCAGAAGATAGAGATAATAGATAAATACCTATCTATCATTAATTAGAGCTTTGCCATGCCCAAAGAGGAAACAAATACCCATATCGTAAAGAGGATAGGGGGAAAAGCATTCATAAAAACTCCGGTTATAGAGCAAGTATTCAGAATGGCATCAAGAGAGTAGTTTCATAAAATACAATTACGTGAGATTCTTCAGCAAAGAAGGCGAAAATGAACACTTTTCATCCGGACCCAAAAACTTAATTGCCATTGTTCCCGAGCATTCTGCTCTCAGTTACCGCCTTCCACACAGAAACAACATGTAGGCTATACAAATATTTTGGCCGGAGGAAATGAAATGAAAAGAGGAAGGGGAAGTCTGAGAGGAGGTCACCGCTGCGTGTCTGACAAGAGAGCCTCAATGCGGCTCAGTCTCTGGCGGCGGCGTGCCATTGTTGGGATGGAAAAACGGACGAGGAAATGACAAGTGGGTTATTCGGAAGTTAGATGCGGAGATATAGGTGTGGGTGGGGGAGGGAGGCTGGGAGGAGAGGGGTGGGAGGTGGAGAGAGAGAGCTGGAGACGCGAGAAATGCTTTCGTGTCCTTCATACGGTGCGGAGCAACACGATGCAGTCGCGGAACTGTGCTAAGGTCTGCGTGGTGCATTTTCCAAAGGTTAAGCGCACATTCTAGGCGGCGACATCGCCCCACGCTATGTCCTATCTGGACGGATGCAAAGATTACATTCCAGACTGCGGATATGTGTAGGGATAATAGCATGAATCAACTGCGTACATCCTATTGAACCCCAAAAAACCTCTCTTTAAAAGTTGTTCTTTGTACATGGTGTTTAAGGCATACCAGAGAAAAAAGGTCAAATTTAATATAGAAATCAAATTCCTTTAATGGCAGTGGAATGGAAACTTACTCAGGCAGTGTAAGCTATTTATTAAAAAGCAATACTTGAAATTCATCCTGTTTAGCTGCTGTACTGTATTACACTTATTGTTAGTTGTTTTTAATATTAGTTTTTTTTTCAATTGCTCTTAAGAAAATATTCAGGTACGCACTCAGAGAAGGTATCCTGAACACAGTTTTTTTTCTTTAGAAGCTACTTTAAGCTCCATTGGAATGCTTGCACGAAATCTTTGTCAATTTTTGAGAATGTTGCTGTGGGAAATAATAAAAAGTATAATTATTATACTAGTTGAAAAAACAACAAGAGGTTAAAGTTTACACGAATTGGGTAAAGCATGGAATCAAACAGAATCACACTAGAGTTTCGCTTTTTATGGAAGTTGCGGCCACTACACACAACGCATAACAATCCAGTTTCATCACGTTTCTATAACATCATCACTTTGGGCCCGTATGAATCAAGGTAGATAGGATTGAAATATCTTTTGACACACAAAATAATTTTTAAAAGTATCAACTTTGCGTTGAAAGTAATAATACGAAAATAAAGAAAATCGTGATTTCAAACGTAATGACAAAAGTCAAATAACACTGCACAGCTCTAACTCAATTCGTCCCTATTAAGTAAAATACGTAAGTAGCCAAGGAGCTAAAATATAATACATAGGGATAATGAAATTCAGGAAAACTGTGAGACGGCTAAATTTTACACCATTCAGACTAATATTCACGGTTGCCGCCATCCTGAAACTTGGATTGCAATTTAAAATTATTGAGAGTACCTAATTGCATGTGAGATAGAAATCAATTCAGTTATAAGTTGTGTTTCATTTGTTAGTGCTTCACTTAAAAAGACTTACTTCGGAGAGATAGCTCCGAAAATTTATCAATCAACTTATTTTCTCGTCAGAAACAAAATTTTACCAAAAAAATAACGAGCCTTTTGGCACTCAAAAATATTGATTTTATAGCGTGCAATAATATATGGTCGCATAATAAAAAAGTATGCGTAAAACTATATCTAATTGTCCTAAAGCATTGCTACCACACGAGTACAATGATAAAATTAAAGTCATAATGAATAAATAATCTGATGACGAGAGTAGTTCTTTAAAATTACGTGAACTTATCGCCATACCAAGAGTGTAAATATCGCTAACTTTCAAGCAGGACAATTCGTGAAACCTTGAAGCACAGAAGCTCTAAGAAGTAATCATGCGTACAGAAACTTTAAGAAAGATTCATATGCGTAAAAAATGTAATCTCCGAAAACATCATTAAAACGTCACCATAAAACTCCGTTTTGGGAGAATGTAGGGTTGCGAAAAGCGAGAGCTTGCGACAACGCGTACATTCAAAAATCAAGAGTTTTCTCCGCCTCGTTGTTGTATCTGCCAGCTAGCTCAAGGCCGCAATCACGACTCACTTTGCGAAAGATCTTACTCTACTCTTACGCCTAATGCTGTCACGATGCTCAAATCTATGTCCAATATCCGACAAACACCTGAATTTCTTTTTACAAAGTAACACCGAGAAATTATGTAAATATCAATTCTACGAAAACTCAAAAATATTTACCTTCTTTTATATGCATTAAGTAGTCCGTCAATAATTTTGCTTTAAAATGTTTTATTTTAGTAAATTGCATTTAGAAATTTTCTAAATTGATAGGGCGTTTCAAATGAATGTAAACAAAAATAGCAACCTTTTATTGATGGAAAATGATATGAGGTGCATCTTGGCATTAGAGTCACGATAAAAATAAATGAAGGCACTTTCCCAGACTACTTTCCAACGTATTTTCAAATTTATGACAATACATAAGTCTCGTAAAAATGTGCATGACATTGAAAATGGTTCAGACAAATGGAAAAGTGTCAATGGAAAATGAATTTTTTGAGTAATTTGCATCCTATTCATCATAACTTTGCTTTTAACGTCGAAGTATACTGAATGCGGAAGGAAGACTTTTAAAATCAATTCTCGGGACTATATTTGGTTTGAATCGCAGTTGCAACAGTACGTCTTAATTAAAGAACCACTGCAGCTGCAAGATTCCGAATTATTGCCCACTGCATTCAGCCGTGTTTCTGAGTTCATTTAAAATGTCGCATTCAATAAAGACAGTCCTGAAAGTATGTTAAGCATGTTTTCACTGATAGCTTTTCCAGTCAGTTATATCAAATACAACACTATTTGTAAGATATATATTTATTATTGGACACACATCTGCCACCGTTCGTTATGGTCGCCGAGCTCAATTTATATCCTTTGTAGTGGTGAGCTCCTTGGAGGCAACAATACTTGAGATTTTGTTACTTCATTAGGGAAAGTTATTGTGTCCTTCTTAAGACCTCGAATACAACCCCATGCAAACATGTGTCTTCAAGTTCAATTTGTGAGAAATCTAACTAGAAAGGACAAGAAAGGTTCAATATTCTGCAGTAGACAACATATCTCTGTAGTAGGCCTACGTGTGAAGAAAGCGACATTGACTTCGTTTAGCAGGTTAGTTAGCCTTAGCTATGTGCATATTGGTCACATCGTAAACAAACAAATCACGTTTGCCGCTGCAGACTCTTAATTTGACAGGAAATACGTCACAATGGGCTTTATCACATCCTCCCTCATTATTTCCTAACCAGGTGTTCCTTTACATGCTAGTCATCATTGACATTAGAGCTATTCAGTCATAAGTCATCATGCCTGCATCGTGTAAGGGTCAGGTGGTATGCGCCGTGACTAGGAAACTCAAGCTACTTTCAAAGACCCGATGGCAACTCCAGGATTCTAGCTTGAGTCGCAACCAGCCGGCAACATCTTCGCGGAACCGGCCGGAACCCCTCGTCTTATTGGGTTCATATTTCATCGAGCATAAGTGATATATTGCCATGAAATAACGATGGTCACATTCCACGGTACCTCAGATTTTACCCCAAGCAGAGAAAGGCCCGGAATCCATTCTAGATACCAAAACCCATTTCTATTTCACCATTAATGTGACGTAATGATTAACAACATCGGTAAATATATTAGAAAGAGCACACACAGAAGAAATCAATAAGGAATGCAAAGACAGATGACACTGATTTGTATGTATCTTGTTATTGTCACATATCGAAAATCCTTTTAGGCATTGATCTTCCATATGTACGCAAATAATGCTAACGCACAAACCTGGCTTTTACTAAGATTTTTCTAGATAAATAACTGTTCATTAATGTTTATAAAGTTAATCTAGAGACGGACTTTATCTACTAATGTCATACTTGAATAGTAAACGCACAGACTAAACATGAGTCATATTATGAGTTTGATTAAGGATTTTAGTGGAAACAATAATTCAAGGCATTATGAGATAGATAATTTGAACTAGGATTCGAATCTCCTGAGCATTAAAATTAAAACACTCCTCAAAAGAAGATGCACTCCTCAAGTAGTAAGTTAGTTCCACAAATTAAATTTTAAAATTGTGGAGCATACAAAATTAGTGTATCTGTGATTGTTTTATGTAACACAGTTCCACCAAATATTGCTCTCTACGAATATCCTCCAAAAATGCTCCGTACCAAGAGAAAGAAAAGTCTCTTGGGGCTCAGTGCAGCAGTCATGCTAAGACGAAAACTCCGCCGTCTCGAAAGGGTTAAGTTGGCCATTGGGCTTCCACCACTTGTCGCCGGATAAAAATTCTCTGATAAAAACCGACAATATCTTAGAATGATATCACATCTAATACCATAGTGTGGAGAGAAACCGTAGGCTGAATTAGTTTCCTTTTTGATTAAAAAATTTGTCTCCATGAAACAACTGTACGCCTGAAGTCCTGGAAGTAAGCCCAACTGACGCAGGTAGTCATTTGGCCGTTTTCCCATTTGCATCCGTCGGCAGCGATGCTGTTTCGAGTGGAAAGTTGTGGTTTTTTTCAGAGTCCATCCCGCCGAGATGAAAATGTCACGTGGAGAAGGGAGAACGGGCGATTAAAGCCTATTACGCATTTTGAGGGCGGTCGTAAAGAATGGGGGAAAGCAATACTTGACACACATCTGCCACCGCTCGTTTTGGTCGCCGATCATTTCATGGGCGCAGAGAGAGAGAGATAGAAATGACCCGTAGTTAGTGCAGCGCATGCACTCGATAAGTTAATTTGCCTCTCCTGCATACCTCCACCTCTGTTCGCGAAGGTTTCTGGCATTCTCCATTTAGAAACAGATAAAATTACGGGCATCATTACAGCAGTGCGAGCAATGGGCATTATTGTCATTTCAAAGACTTAAAAAACCATAACATGGCAACAGAGATGAAACAATGGTGAAATGAATACGAGTAGCACCCCAGACGAATGAAATCGAAAGCAGGATAACCATATTTTTTTTTTTAGCATTTAGAGATTTCAAATGGCAGTATTTTCGCTTGGTAAGTGCTCCTTAAATCCCAAATTAATAGCATAAAATACGCTAGGGTCCTTCTGCCAAAACTGGTGAAAGGCAATGAACTCAGATATTTATAATTTAAAAGCTATGCCATTCACTACTTTCATTTCCAGTGTTCAATAGTAGGAGTTATTTTTCCCGTATCCTTGCATTCTCAATAGTAAACCAAAACGTAGAGTTAGCGTCATGGACGATGTCACGGTAGACGAGAACACTACTTCTTATGGGTAAGTAGAAAGTATGTTATTGCTAACCATAAAAATCTGCAAGTAATAACGAAATTCTTACTGAGATGAGAGTTGTAGAGAAAAAAAGCATACGTTAGGGTATATTATAGGTGGTATGCTTGCCGCACCGGTTGTTCACAATAGATCGGATAAGTAGCCACGATAAAAGAAGGAAGCAGTCCCCCAAAAATTGTAGTAAACCCGCAGAAAACAGTATAAGCTGCTTCCGATGCAACTACTACGTCAAACCATTTGAATCCATGAACTACTCAGTCTTAAATCCGAGATCACGTGATAGATCTCATAGTTTTGATAGGTTGATTCTGATGATGGCGTTTGTTTGCACGGAAAGAATATGGAACAACATTTCGTTTGGACTAAATTAATACATAGAAATAAGAGGATGTATTAGCATAGCAAAAAATTCATCTAACATTAGATTAGTTTTTTAAGTACTCATTATTATTTATTCATTAAAATGCTTACTTTTTCCATTTCCCATTGTGGCAACGAATATCGGAGTTTCAATGCTGGCCAAATAATACGGGTAGGTACTTACTGAGCGCTCTTATATACATACTCTCCACAGCATCTTGTAAATTATTCTCAAATAATACTTAGATTTATCAGGGGCGTCCAGCGGCAATGCCATATCTTTCAAAAATATGCAAAAGGAAAGGGATGGAGCAAGCAGTTATGGGGGAGATGTGTTCTCCGTCTGGCATCTAAGTGGTCTTTAATCAAGGGGTGGGATAGAGTGATTGGAAAGGTGGGGGTATATGTTGGGAGGTCCGCACGGGCGATGCTGGCGGAGGATAGTGCACGAAGCGACCTGATGAGGGCGGGCGGGGGAGGAGAGATGGAGGCGGAGATATGATCGAAGGGGAGGGTCAAGATTTGAAGGAGAGATGGAATGCCAAGGAAAGGGGGGGGGGAGGAGGGCATTGGGGTGGGAAACGGGAGGGTATACGGGGGGTGGGAGAGTATGAGGCGAAGGAACTCCAAAGAAAGAAACGGAGAGCAAAGATTTATGCAAAGCTCATAGCGGGAAAAATTTATTTAAAAATTATAAAATTCAAAGAGAATTTAGTCAGCTTTTTCAGACCAGAGGGCCCAAAATATTCAATACGTTTTCACGTAGAAAATGGGTCTCAATGAGATATTCTGGTTACCTCTAATGGTAATAAATAAATGTTTCAAGAATAATTTTAATGAATTTGTAAAAGACATCTCATTTATATAGGAGAAACCAAAAATTGTATGTTACCGAGCTTAAAGGCAAGGTATAATGGGGTCAAAGCAGCATTGTTTGGCATGGCTGTTTCCGAATCCATTTATCCCATTTACCTCATATAGTTAAACACGGAATTGGAACGATCACCTGATAGGCTTTTCTGTCACTTTGATTTCATTACTCCAGGTGTCACATCCTCCTCATTTACGCTTTCATATTTCTCTAACAGTCGCCTCAGACATAAAATATTGCTATCTACTTAATTTTTTCTCTCACTCTGGTAATATGATTTCCAGATCCATTATTCAAGCGTGGAAGAGTAACTAATTTAATTTGATCGATGAGCTCCCTTTAGATCTAGGAAAAAGTCGAACGATGAAAGTATTTAATGGAATTATTGAAGCCTTAAAATATGGCGTGGTAATTTTTACCACATAGCCGCGAAATCTGAACGCTTAGTGAATTTAAGTCCTCAATTTTCTTCAAAGTCCTTCTTTTTACTTATTCATTCTTCCATTGCCAACTTATACGAGTATCACGTTTTAACTGACCTTTACTTGGTAAAAATAATATTCATAACGATTTAGCAGCGTAAGACAGGCGATGCAAGGCAAAAAAATGAACGCAGGTAAATGAGCAATAAAACAATGGAGAGCAATGCTAATTACTTGACACAATCTGGAGCGAATGATACTCTCTCTAAGCACCGTAGGTAAAAATCAAATAGATGAAACAAAAGGTGACACACTATATGGCAAAGAACAATTAAGAAGACGGACGACAGCAAAAGGGAAAGAGAGCATTTCTAGGAATGCTTAGCAAGTGGTGACTAGGGCGACGAAGATGACCTGCCAACATTTCTCACCCAACAATACATTCCAACCCGATCGACGGGAAATAAAAAAAAGAAATGCCCCAACTTGGCAAAACCTTTTTATCACTGCCAACGCGGAAAGCTCACGTGTGGAAAAATCATTCTCGCTCATTATTCTTGTAACTTTTTTTAATTTTTATAATTTCAAATGGAGAGTTCTCGGTTTCAAGCCGGACTGAGAAGGGATTGGAACGTGGCGATGAAAGGGAGATAGGGGATGAGATATTAGAGGAGAGAGACAGTGATAGGCGATGCCAGTTTAAAGGAAGTATGAAGGAGGGAATGGAAGGTTCGACAAGGGGCTGGGATGCCTCCAATTGGTCCTCTCTCTCTCCAGCCTACTGCTCGCCACCCGCACTCACTCATAAACGTCCGGACGGAGGAGATCTCCGGCGATATTATCCGCCTCTTTTGACTTTTTGAGGAGTGGATTGTGATGAAGCGACGGCGTAAAAACGCGGACGGTTGAAGGATGTGTCGGGCGGATAGGCTTCATGCTGACTGAAGAGCGGTGAGTGTGTGGAGGGGGTAGAGATGAAAGATTTACGTGTGGAGAATGGAGGAATCGAAGGGTAAGGGAGGTTTTTAGAGGGCAGAGTCGTACACAGTGAGGAGAAAGGGGTAAACCTTCATCTAATAGCCATATTTCATGCTTTTAAAACGTTCCCAATCCATTGATTCTCGCACTGCGAAGGTATTTAGTGGGTTAAAGATAAACGTGAAGGAGGTAACGCGGGCAACATTTTCGGGATTGATTATCCAACTTCAAAATCCACAAAGGGAAGAAAAATGGTTTTGGTATCATGAGATAGAGTACCATTCTTTTCTTTCAATCCCAAGCGATTGATTCCCGCACATATTTATGGATGAAAAATAAAAACTTGCAGGAGATATCAGAGCTGGATATGTTTCGGTGCAAGGTAACTTAACTTCAACTTATCAAAACCTATCCTAATGTCTTAGCGGAACACAATGGAAAAATCGAGCATTTCTCAATTGATTGATTCTTGTACTGCTGAGGTATTGAAAGGGTGAGAAATAAATGTGATGGGTATATCTGAGGATTGGTGCTGAATGCCCATCTGTGTGGAGTGAAGTGAGATAAAAGTTGACAGGAAAGGATTATCCACTCAGTAGAGAATTATTCCTCACTTGAAGGTTGTCTGAAAAATTAAGAGGTCTATTTATACCTAAGGCAGATCAACAAGTATTTCATAATTTGATTGGGCTTAAAAGCTAAGAATTCTGAGTTAATCTCAAACAATGAATCTGAGTTAATATAAAAAAACAAGAAAACAGAATTTTTTTCTGCCATTTGTTTCAATGGCAATGATTGAACGAGTAACTGCAATCGAAGAAAATGTATTAATGTCAAGAGCATTCTAAATTTCACCAATCATTCCTAGAGATACCTATTCGACAAAAATACGGCTTTAATAATTCACGTTAAAAAGACGTCAAGCATGGAATATCAGGGAAAAACATGAGTAGATAATCAATTTACAATAAAATGAAGGTTGGAGGTTCTCCGTGCATTCTTACAAAAAAAAAGCTAGACACCGAAATATGGACTCTTGAATTTTATACGGAATAGTCACAGTAAGAATTACCATAGCTGATTCTATCCACCTTAATTCATTCCGATTTGTTTACGATCGCCAGAATTGGTTAAATTTCCCCAGCATATAATTAAAAGCTGTTTACCAAGAGACTCGTATTATGCATTAGACTCCGCTCATTGTACGCTACATGGATTATAGTTCATAGCCTTAAATTTCAATGACCCTGCTGAGAATATGGAAATCAACTTTTCCAGATAAGCTGTCAATTCAAAAAATGTTTCCAAAGAGTTAACCAAAAGATTTTAATCTTCCGAGAGGTATTAAAGCCTTGTTTTCAACACGGAAAGGCACAGAACTACAGCCATCCATACGCCTCATCCCATGGGTGAGGAGACTGGCTGGAGGGATGTCATGATGGGTGTGTGATATCAGTGACGTGCGCTCTAGAGGGTAAAATTGAGTGCGGGGAAGAAGGTGGGGCGAGACGGAGGGTATAGAGGCGGACCGCCAATGTGAAGAAACGGTCACCTCACCCCCTAAAAACTCTTTCGCTCCCTCACAGCCATCTTAAGTGAATCGAGACAATGATATCGCCCTCTATCTCGCAGCGACCGTCCCCCCACCCCTCGCAAACGCCACCCATACCTCAGACCCCTTAAGGGGGTTCAAGACCTAGGCGAAAAGCATGACTGCAGAATGTCAACAAATCCCATTTACAGAACCTAGACAGTGGCGAAATCGAGTTTTTCTGTATATTCTTCGGCGATGTCTTATTTTGTGGAGTAATTTCGATAAATATTTCATTCTGTGTTTGAAGCTGAGGAAAATATAAAAAATAGACTCGGGTTTAACTTGGTGGAACTTTTCATCACCATCATGGTGGTAGAAGAGCACAGATACTTTTGTAATTTTACTCATTTTAATCAAACTTTCTCTGACATGGGTTACAACGGAAAATTTTAAGAATGACGATTATCCTTTTGGAGCTTAGGTCGGTGCAAGTTTGATTAAAAAAAGGAAAATTAGAATAGTTTGTGTGTTCTTCTATCTTGAGGAAAATAGGATGAGAAAACGCTGTTCTCCGGTTTTAGAGTAATTTTTACTCCAGAAATGAAGAGATCACGAAATAGTATCTAATATGGGTCCTTCATAATACATTGCAAAGAACATTCATTATTTCAACTGTGATAAAAATCTGACTTATTTACAATTTTTAAGGATATTTTGAAAAATTTCACTGATATTAGCTCCGCGTCATCGGCAAGACTCAAAGCGTGCGTTAGTATTTTCCCTGGATTTTGTTTTATTGTACACATGTTATAGATGCAGTGCTGCACACAGTTTTCGAGCAAAAATAAAGTACCAATCGCTGATATTGCTGATATATCGCTGATATATTATATTTCGAGTGTTACAATTTCCGTAAGATATTGCGCTTTCTTACTGGTGTAAACTCTCGCCCCATCTTCCCCTTTGTCTGCTAAGCACACGCATATTTCTAACTTCACCTCCGTCGAGGAATCGTGAGGGATATCCGATGGGTGTAGAAGATCCACCTTTCTTTGCTTCTTTCTCTCCTCTCATTCCCACCGATAGATCCTTCATCGACGCCGGGGATCTCCTCCCTCGTGAGCCGGGTGGGAAAACCAGAAAGGGCGGCAAAGGATGCGGGCAGAAGAGAATGGAAAAAAGTCACCGTGGTCTCTCTTTCTCCCACTTCCCGCTTCTCGGACGTCCGGGAATGCATCAAGGTGTCATCGAAGAGTCGGCGGGTCATGAAAGGGAAGGGGCCAAGTGGGGGAAGTAAGGGGACGGGGAATGGGCATTGGGCAAGGCAGATGTAGGTACGAGGGCTTCAAGACCTCACAAGACCCCGACACCCAATGGTGCGATGGACCAGGAGGCTGGAAACAATCGGTGCCGCATGAGGAGGCAGCTGGACGACTCTAATATTTAATAAAATCCGGTATTCAATCGTGATGGAGTGGAATTTTTCCTTATTGAAAGAAATACTTGCAATTTGGAAAAATTGGAAACATTTGGACGAGTAAAATTAATCGCCTGATCATATTATAGGAGTGAGAAATATCATACGGCAAAAACACTAAAGCATAGTTTCAATTCCTTACGGCTAGTTGCGTCAATAATTAGTAATGCGTAAAAACAATTTGAAATAAAACAAACAGTAATGCGAGCATCTGAAATATTTTACGTCAATCAAATCAATAAATAACCCTTCTGGTTGTACTTAATCAACTGAAGATAAAATGCTAGAAGATGTGCCCAGCAAATGCGTATGATCTGCCGAAACTCGGGTCAAAAAATATTTGAGTCTTGCATTGAAAAAAAAATACTTTTTAACTTTTAATAAATTAATTTTACAGGATTGTGGAAAATTGCAAGTATTTATTTCAATAAAAGACTCAAATATTTTGTGCATATTTTTAAAATAAAATATTTTTTCATAAGAAATAGTCTCCGGCGATACTTTGAGGGAGCTATCAATCATAATAATAACGCACAGTTGTAAACTCCACACCTATTTTAATGTTAATCGATACCAGTTTCGGCAGATCATACTCATTGGCTGCATTTCATTTTACAGGGCCAAGAAAATGACAATGAGTTGCCGAAACCCCTGAATTCACGTGAATTTTAAAGGTTGATTCGTAGAGGTGAGATTAGTTCTGACGATAGTTTATAGGCGTTAAATATCACTCGCCATGTAAGGGGATCAGTGCCTTGCCATGAGCCTCCCTGCACTGCTTGAATTTTTGTTTGGAGGCCTTTCCGAAGATTTAATCCTCAATTTTAACAATGGGCCCTTTGAATATCAGTAAAAAGCTCTCCCACCTAAACTGACATCCACCCATATGAACCAGACCAACCATAGGATTGAATCATTTAGACAGAGTGAAAGAGATTTCACTTCATAACAATACTAATTCACTAACAACTCGTTGAGTAGTGATGTGCCTTCGATTTATTTTCATCATTGTTCTCATGTTGTGACAACTTCGCTTCGGTAGTTGTCACAACGACACTTGTATGCTAGCTGTGATCATAAATAAAAATATACTTCGACCCGCTATCAGAAGCAGTAAAAATTCTTTTTTTTTCGAATGAAATTAAAAGATGGAAAGCACATATTCTCACATTTTATCTTCAGCTGATGAAGTACAATCAGAAGGGAATATGTATTGATTTGACTGACGCAAAATATTTCAGATGCTCGCATTACATATTGTTTCATTTCAAATTTATTTTACGCAGCACTAATCATTAACGCAACCAGCCGTAAAGCATTGAAACTATGCTTAAGTGATTTTTTGAATGATATTTCTCACTCATATAATATGATCAGACGATTAATTTTACTCCTCGGAATGTTTCCATTTTTACAATGAATGGATTGCATATCTGACTTAGATAGGAAAACACTGAAGAACAGCAATCCTCCATTACATGACTAGCGTAGTGTGTAATTACACAAGGAATTATGTAAATATTTACTAGCGCTCTTCTATGGGTTTCAAAAAGAAAGGAAAGCCGGAAACACTTTTCTCACTTTCGCATGTTACAGCTGAAAAAAATTATGTCATGAAGGAAATAATACCATAAGTATATTAAATACAGAAGCTAAAATATTCAGTGATTGTAATAAATACAACACCGAATACCTGCTTGAGTAATTTATTATTCTGCTAAAACTTAAATAAAGGCGGTGAATAACGGCGAGAGAATTCAGTTAGATAGACATTAAAAATCACAAGTTAAATTCCCATGTCGCAATTAACTTTTATTGCACCAAGCTTTAATAAAAGTGATAGCCTGAAATGCGGGAAGCACTTTAAAATCTAATAATTTACTCCCGGTAAGTGGTGTGTACCAATTTCATAGCAATAGTTCTAATAGAATACGAATAATTTCTTAGCCAGCATTAACAGGACTACCACTATGAACACACTATCAAGAGCAATGAGAGAAAGTATGGTAAGTTCGCAATTTTGATTTATGTGGTTCCTGACATCATTAATATTTTTAAAGTTATTCTACTAGTTAAGTTTGCATGAAGAATTCTGCGAATCATCACTGGCAGAGTTAAAAAACGATTCCAAAGCCATACGTAAGGGATACATGCTTGCATAAAATATATGATTCGATTAATCATCATTTTTAAAGCTGCACTTTGGTCATTCAAATCACGGGGAATCTCCACTACAAGGTGTAAACTATAGAGAAGGGAAAGCAACCTCCGCTAGGTTGATGGAATGAAGAGAATTCCAACGATTGGGCAAAATGGCGCTGAACGGGCATGTGAAATTGGCGTCCCGGTTGTGGCGCTGATGAATCGCATATTCCGACCGCATGTTTGCCATTCTTAACCCCCCGGCGGGATTGGATTAGGCCAGATTGAATGGCCAGAGGTTCGCTTACAGCTAATCCGACTCGCTCGGCTCAAGTGCGCAATTCGATGTTTTGCGAGGGCGAAAATTAAGCAATGATCTTTGCGGCCGAAATATTGGTTATCTCGAGAGTGAAGATATGTCACCACGCGACGAACTTGGACGCGAGGTCCATAACAACACGGGCAATGCTTCGATTATCTTAGGTGATTTATTTTTTGGGCCCCAAGAGGGATTAAAAAAAACTCAGCACGTTGGCTGGAGGGCTGAGTATAGCAACGCTTCTATCACCATTACAATGATGAAAGAGTCAGCATTGTGACGGATGGGTCAAAAGATGAACCAGAACGCAGAAGTATTATTAAACGCAAGTACTCCAAATTTACAGCAACGAATAAAAAACACGCATTTCCAAGAATGCATTCGTGTTAGGGTGATTCTATGCAAAAAATAGGATACTCTCCTGCGTGGAATGTCGTAATTATTGTAAGTTTCAACACGAGTGAGGAAGGTCGTTGTTTTATACTGACTGAAATTTTATAGCTTTGCCTTACAACTTAGTATATATGCAATAGAACTCAACATTTTCAAGTGTTTCGGTATCAAAAAAGCTTTAAAGGTAACTAAGGGAATATTTACGATTTAATCGATAATTAACCATGTCTACCATAGCGTGTGTGAACACTTTTCAACACCAGTTCTGTGGGAGGTATATTTAAGTACCATAAAAATATCAAGTAAAGGAGGATTTCATGACATAGCTTTAATGCATAATTGTCAAAGAGGTAGTACTTGATCAGACATATGAAACTATGGCACATGAGACAGGGACAATGGAACTGCGAGGTTTGAGCCGCTATTATTTAATTAAAGATGAACGATAAAAATAAGCCTTCTCAACCTAAAACAATGATCACAGAGCACGCAAATAGTCGGGCATTAACGCTGCTTGTAATGCACTCTCAAAACAAGCACACAACAGGAGATCTGCAATCATAACAATTTAATGAATATAATAAAGAAAAATAATATAAACACTTTGGTATTGAAGCAGAGCAAAGCAAAATTATTACAGAAGAAGACTCGTTTGAGATATTTAGAATATCGGATAGTGCTACAGAGAATTTTGGAGGGCTGAATGGGAAATAATTACCTCCAGAGTTGAAACTTTCCACTTTTACGATAAAAAAACTTCACAATTATATCGATATATACGATGTTAACTTCCTTTTTTGAAGCACCGAACTGAGAATGGGAGGAATAGTATCAAAAATGCATTTAGATCAAAATGAAGATATGCATTGATTTATCAAGTTTAACAAAAGCAACATTTTAAACTACCATTGAATAATGCTGAAAAACAGTTGTTTCGGCAGCAGTAGTGGTACAAATTTTTCAAGTTTTATACCAATGATTTTTGACGCCCAGCAACATCAAAGGCTTATCTAAGTATTTTTCATTGTAAAATGAATAAAATTAACGAAAAAAAATAACACCGCACCATGTACTCGGCTATTGAATCAATGATGCGTTAAGTCAGTAATTCTCGAACATTGCTTGCTGAGTGACCCGTTATAATTATAGTAGGTTCAATTTTATGAATTGTGGGAAAATATGAAACGGTCTCTCAAAGAAATTAATCATTAGAAGTTTATAATAAAAATCAAGAACGGCTGGCATTTATTTTCCACACTTGAAGTAAATAGGTACATATTTTTTCAAGGCAAAATACTCATTGTTAATAATTTGTTTTAAAGAATTCATTAATGTATTCCTTTGAGATATTATTGTAATAACATCCCAAATTCCAGCCTTTGATAATTTTACCCTCGAAATTATTTCGCAATATTCTGAAAGTAATTTCTGGCTTCCCATTCACACAAAATGTAGTTCCAGCCATACTTGTAAGAAACCAAAAATGGATGCGTTGTCAAAATCCTTTCTTAGATTCTTGACCACGAATTGCATGAAAATGGCAAATAAATGTGACTGCAGATTAGAAAGAAAACCAATCTGAGCACATTCACTTGCAAGCATTTGTTAATGATTACCTACAAGAGAAAACCACTGATATTTGCCAGGTAAACTGACATAAATAGATTTAATCGAAACAATACATAATTATCGAAATTTCACGAATTCAATAAAAATTTTAATGAATATAATATGATTTTATCCTAACAAAGAGCGGCTAAACTGCATCATCTGATGCTACGATGGAGAGGATACTTAAGGGTGCGTACATAATTTTTTCGCAGTATTAGCAAGTGGAGCCACAGTAGGGTACGGGCAAATGTCTTTGCCCTAGAGAAATTATTTGAAATTTGATTTAAGCACCTAAAAATAACTAGTAAAAAGGGATAAATTACGCATGTATAAACTCATACTGACGAATAAGACTAAAACTCAAATAATATAGAAACATTGCCCCCCTTTACAAAACAGGATGCCTAAATTTGATGAGAAATGATCAAGATAGCGTTTATGTCAAAGAAATAAGAGGTCAACAGTAAGTACATTAACCAAGACTAAAAGGGCGGTACAGCTTTAAAATCTGAAATTAATGGGTCTCCCAAGCTACATTACGAGTCCATAAAAACATACTTTAGGCAAAGATTAAACTTGTTCCTCCATGACAGTACAAAGATATTTGCCAAAGAAACGACTCTCACATCCAGGAACTCCGAAGGGTGATCACTATATCCAACGTGACACCTCTTGCCTGCGCTGTTTTCATGAAAAGGTATAAAAATAGGGAAAAAATAATTCCAATACAAAAAGCCATCGTATCACAGGAGATAATCGACAAAGCGTTAACGTAACAAGTGGGCAGCGAAAGAAGGACCTCAAAAACTCGTCATAGTAATTAGTTCGGTCCATGATAAATGTTCCATAACGAAATTAGACATTCTTATTCCAGCCAACTGTTTCATAGCTGCACTAATTATACGTTGCGTGATGCATAAAGCGTCTCTGTAGAAACAAAGTTTTCGGTTTTGAGCGTGGCTTCACGCTTTTGAGCCCCTTGAAATCAGATAAATTCACTAAATACTCACTTTGCATGTTTCTGGAGCATGCATTTATGACGAAGGAAGATATCTCACATCCAAATACTGCAAGTTCTGCTCACTAACTCGATAATGGTGCGATGAATTAAAGCGATACTTAAAGTGCAATTTAAATTTAATCAGTGCACCCAATTATTATTTGCTTAAACAGCTCCCAGAATTTTAAGGTACAATTTTTCAGCCTGCCCGCTCGAGACGTTTGGCCAATTTTCGACAATAACTCAAGACGTTGAGGTATTTAAATCATCTAATATCCCCCGTAATACGTTTTTTTCCTCGTAAAATATTTTATCTCATTTCAGTTATCTCAGAGTACATTTCCTTCTTATTCCTTCAAAACGCCAAAATTTGGGAGAAAAGGTATTCAGGGCTGCATGACATGGCGACTAATGTACGTGAACCATTTGAATACATTAAAATATCAATACAGCAATAATAAGGCGATCTCTCCATCTTTAGGGTTCTTGCCGCGCTGTTAATCTTAGGGTGACAATAGTTTCGTCTGTATTCCACCAGGCGTCTTCACTTCGAACAGAAGACGCCCATCAAGAACGCCACGGAAAACTAAAAATTAACACAATAATAATAATTCACCATTTTTCGTCAATAATACTAAGATTTTTTAGACTCAGACCTCCTCAGAGTTCTCTCATTAGCTGATCTATTTACTTCTGCGTTGTTCTACTCTTAACAACGAAAAATAATTGAGCGATACTTAAAACTCACTGTAAATCATTAGAAAACATCACCATGGAATAAGCAGAATGAAGTAATATCACAACGACAATGACAATGACCGCTATCACAGGAAAAGACTCAATCCTCTGTAAGGAGACTGGTGGTTCTTCTATAAGCGACCATAAGGTTAAAGGTCCAAGCGTTATCAAGAGTATTGTTTTAAATTCGCAGTTCTACCAATCCCTATCATGGAGAATAAAAAAGGTATCATGGTGAATAAAAAGAGAAAGAATAACAAAAGTACTGACATGCAGACAACCTTCATAGCTTTTAAGTTTCCGAAAGAATGGAAATTTTCACCACCCGATTAGAAGTCTTTCATAATAGCAAAGGAAATAATAATTTAGTATTAAATTCGGTCGACCCACCCTTTTACTCAATACACCTTCGAATTCATATTCTTAAACGCATTTCCTAAGAAGCAAATGTAAAATTACGTGAAGACTTGCCGCCACATAAAACTTCAGAATTACATATCAATCTAATCTAACTGTAAGCTTATTTTTATAAGAGAACTTATCACCAAAAAGTACTTTGCGTAATACCAAGTATTTTGCATTACATGGTCTCCGTCGATGACAAACACAAAACTTTTAATTACTTTCTTGCAAGCGGATAGCACAAGCTTAACTGTGTTATGCCAATGATAAAAATAATTTCCACAAAACTAAGGTAAATAGTCAAATCAGATATTTTATTTAGCGCAAAGTTCACAGCTCATGACAGATAAATTTTTATAAGACTTCAAAAAATATATTTAAAAAGTAGAATAATTATTCTTCCTTTAGTTAAATTACAAAGAAAATTAAATACGCCAAGATCAACAGATACAAGCATTCGAGGTAATTACTTTTAATCTGATCATAATCAGCGAACGTCTCATTGAAGCATATGATTTTTAGCAAATGATTTATGTTTATTTCGTTATTCTTGATGGACGCGAGCCAATGTGCCATAATATATCGAGTTAATCGACGACTTAAACGCTAAGTTTCATTAGTAACAATGCTGATAATCCCTTCTTGTTATGGAGCAGTGTTGCTCACCATTTATGCACAATAACTCAGCCAACATTGCGTACTAAGTGAGAGAAATAATAAAACACGTACTTCAAATCTATTGAGCACTAGTTTTAAATGAGAACATCAATGCCATTCTGATGAAGCTTAAAACATTAGACAATTCGTTTTCCTACACAATTTTTTGGAGTCTGTGGTATATCGCATAGGTTATAATAACTGTTGGATAACTGAAGCAATATTTAAAAAGCGTTTATTAGTATTTTTAACAGTTTTTGGAAGGGAATCAATCACTACACAAATTTTATCATGATACAATTTGAGAATTCGGAACATTCTCAATTAAATTGACTCTGTAAATTGGCTGAAATACGTTATTTTCGGCTGAAACTGAGGACACATCTATATGAAATCATCTATGAAATTTATAAGTTGCTAACTGGAAAGTAAGTGGTACTAAAAATGTCACTCGTAGAGTGTTACCGAGGCAGTATAAAGACGGATATCAGGTATTACCCCTTGAAATGTTTACCCATTTATTTCCAGCCGTTTTATCTACCCTAAAACTTACATACCAAATTAACTAACATACCTAACTTAAATATCAAATACTCGACCACGTCTACAACGCTGCAAGACTTACAAACTGAACAACAAAATTAGAACATGCGAAACATCCCACAACATTAATTTTCGCAACTACCTTTTAATATTTAGCTGTAAATTTACAGTTTTCTTTGCGCTTAAGTTTTCTGCCTCAATGGTACCGGTTTGTTGTTAAATTGCTGGGAATCTAGAAACGATAGACAGACCATAAAAGATACGTGGCTGTACTGAAATCCACCCTGGATTTTTATAATGGAGTACTGATACACCGAAAATATCGGCATTTCATTAAAAGGTACAATAAATGGTATAAATTGAGTAAGAATATAAAAATTAATCCTAGCATGACACACATACATCAAAATATCAATGTTAAATCAGAATAGAAATACTTTACCTTAATTACACCGTCATTTATCTAAATAGAGAGTAAAGCCGCCCTTACTCATTCATATGATGACAAATTGATCCACTACAGTAAAATCGGTTACTAATAGATGATGTCTAGCAGCGAAAACTTGGCATCGCTTGCAAAGAATATCGATTGAAATCATAATTTATAAAGGCTTAGAGCTCGCAACCAAGAGCCTGGGATGTGAAAGCAGAGGGTGCCAAAGGAAAACAGAAACTTCCAATCAGAAGAAAAAAATAAAAGACAATCGATGTCGCCAGCGGGTCGCCCGTGCGAAACGATTTGTCGCAACAGCGAACATTTTTCGGGTGTGGCGAACACGGCGATCGTAGCTTATAATAGAAACGGGAAAATGCTCATGCCTCGCGCGGACTCAAAATGACGAACTTGAACCAGCTATGGAACAAGAAGATGATAGCGTTGGAGCACGTCGATGCGGTGAAATATAGGTAGTGAAGATCGTCAAAAAAGACCTGCGATAGAACTGGAAGAGTTCAGATTTAGAATAAAAGTGAAGCATCTCAACAACTATATGAATTGCGGCGCTATTTACCGTAGGCCTGAATGGTTGCGGTCAAACTTTGAAGGTCTCGGGAAGCGGGCTGCATGCGAGCGGACCCCCTATCCCAGGTATGTGAACATTGCACATCATTAGTTTATCGTGGGATGAGCTCCATCCTTACCGAACGACGAAACGTTTGATAAAATTCACCGTAACATTAAAATCTATCTAGATCGGGAAACATGAACTAAAGGCTTTTGGAGTCAATACGCAGATTACTTTGATTTTTAAGATCGTTTTCTCGAGTCAATTTTGGAAGGATTCACGGTGGTACATTGCTGACATGAATTTATCAACGAGCTGCCGCACGAATTCTCGCCTCGATAGGCGGGTGGCACGAGTTTCTAGGACACCAACCGTGAATATGAGTGAACATAATACCAAAAATTCAGGATTGCGTTCGGAGTAATTATATTACAACCCAGCTTAACCCATGATAATCCAATGTTGCTTCTGAATCAAAAATGCATACATTTTCAGCTCTATACAGGAAAGATTTTAACTAAGTATGTGTTTTTGTGCTGTAAAGTTAAATGGCGAAATATGTAGCAGCCAAAATAATTACGATTGAGCAAAAATTCTTCACATCTTTTAAAAATGAAAAGTCGTGAAATTTAACTTCTCCCAGAAGAAGCTCTGGGTTAAAAAGAGTTAATTGTTCGTGAAAAAAATGCGAATCCGCGAACATGCCCTTCCGGCAAAGTATTTCCTCTCTATTTTAATTTTTTTCTGCCGAGGATAAAAATGCAGTGCAATAAGGAAATACGTCAACCTTTTCAATGTTTAAAAACGACTGCGGTGAAAAACTTTTGAGAATCATGAATTCTTGATCAAAGATCATTTTACGGAAAAATCCAACACTTTCCTTGATTACGGTGGCAGGAAGCACTATGAATTCGGGTCGCCTGTGGTCCAAAAGGATTGAGGAATGTTCTCGCTCCACAAACATTTGCAGTACACTTACGACTAACCTTAGATTATTCAGCGTCTTCCAATCCACTTGGGCGTCGCAGTAAGCGCCGTAACCTCCCGGCCAACCCTCTCCCGGGCTGTACGACAATCCCAAGCCGGACAGGATTGCCACCGAACAGGATTGCCAGGAATTATCCAGCGCTAATGAGATGTTGGTTCTTCGAGGACAGTCTCAAACTTGCCGAGGTGCGGCTGTCATCGCGGCGGTGAAGTATTCGGAACGTCGATTAGGACTCATCCTGTCCACAAAAAATTGTCACGACACCTTCACGTCACTGCCCAGTCACCTACCCGCGAGCGGTCACACGGTCGAGAAATATCCCGCGGAGCCGACGATGCACTGTTCCCGGTGGAGAGGTCCGTACTCGGCTGAGGCAGTTCACTCCCGCGCTGGGCTGAACAGAACACAGTCGGTGCGCGTTCGTTAGTGGGGAGGAGGCGTGAGCTGTGCCAGGGTGGGGGAGGGGTGGGGAAGGGTGGGGGGAGGCGAGCGGGAGTGGTGTGGGGGAGGGGGCGTGGGTGGGTGGTAATCTTTTTCGTCGATCTCCGTCGCGTGCTGAGGATATCAAGAAGTCCTCGCTGACACGGCTAGATTCCCTCCCGCGATCCCGTTCTATGGTTGTTGTACCACGGAGGACTTCTAGCGGGAGGTCAGATGAAGGTCTTCGGCTTTAGTTGGAGGAGTGGAGAAGGAGGGGGTCCAAACTGGCCAAAACGTCGCACAACTCACGTAGTGCGAAAACGGGTATTGTTTTGATTTTGCTGGCGGCCGGGTAGATAGGTCCGTCCCGCGGAGAGCACCCACAACCTGCGGGCCCCTCCTATTGTCCGACGCGCGTCCGCGCTGCCGTATGTCGGCGTTCGTTGAAGCCACAGGTGGCCGGTCACCTTCCCCTCACTAAAAGACAACCAACAGGTCTTTTTCTCTTTCCCTCGTGACTTCCCGGTAAAAATGAGGGAATTTTATTCTGAACTGCGCCTCAAAATAGGAGGAATTAGAGGAAAAAAAAGTTCCTTTCCCTCTTCACGGCTATCCCAGTTTTCCTCTCCGATATATACTCTGACACAATCGGACACAACGACGTGCTCGGAGCCAAACAAGGAAAAAATCCTCGACGGGATCGCGCAAAAATCGTGTCACTTGGTGACCGCGACCCGCGAGAAAAAATTGAGAGAACAAAACTAATAAAACCCAACAGAGCTCTGCTTAGACAACAGGTTCCTCCAATCTGGAACACAGGGTTCACACATGTAGAAAATCGAGACTCGAAAGCTTCGAGATGGTAAAAAAATTAGCGAAAGGAGTAGTGCTTTCCTCTCCTTGACGATATCCCAAACACCGCAGGGGCGTGTCCTCTCCTTACGGCAGTGCTGGCCGGCGCGGAACAAACACTCCTACACGAGAGCCACTGATGAGAAACACCGCTGGATGCACTCACGAGTCACGGGGAATGGTTCGTTCCTTAAGCCTTAGCGGGTAGCGAGATGTGTCGTCCTTCGCGCGTCGCGGATATCGCAAACCAACATCACGGTCTTCCGGCAAGGGTTTCACCACGGTGGGATGGAAATTAATACACATCACACGAAGACGAGTATGAGTCTTTCCGATCAGTACGCGTGCGAAGAGTTCACAGAGTAAAAAAACACACGTGCAGTCCTCACTCCCTCGAGCAGGGAGGATGGTAGAAACAAAACAGTTCACAATCCTCGCAAAAGTTCCGTGCCGTGACTTCACCTGCCGGGTTCCTGAGACCGACTGCAACGGGTATAGGGCCCAAGTCCTCCGCACCCGTGAGCGGCGCTAGCGTCGCCCCCTTCCTTTGTTCTCCGTTCCGCTTCTCGCCGCACGGCGCTCTCCCCCCCCCCTCTCCTTCTGCTACTCGCGCCCCCTCCTCCCTCATAGTTTCTCTTCCCCTCCACCGACGGCGCAACATCCGCGCCCACCCCTCCCACTACCTCGTTCCTATACCGTGCCTTCCCCTACTCCACACACTCCCTCCCCCCCCGTCCTCTCCACCCACCTGGCGTAGGGGTGAAAGTGAAGGTGGGTGGGGGAAAGGAGGAGGAGGGGGAGGCTATAAGGATTGCGGTGCGGCGGGTTAAAAGGCGAAACCAAGAGGAAGATGAAGCACAAGGTTTTACACGTACGAGAGAAATTTCGGATGGGGACTTTTTGGCCGTATTATTCCCGAAAGAGACCGATGAAGAAAGGGGGGAAAATGTAGGAGCACCACGAGATAGACTTTTTTCCTCCCTTTCTCCTTCGAAATTGTGAACTTTTCCGGCTGAAAAATCCCATCTTGGTCATGAGTTAACGATCCCTGTGGGATTGGCTATCCAGCTTCCCCAGTCTATTTTCGTATTTGCTAACCTCGTCATGTCTCCGTTCTTCCCGTCACTCACGTCGCGGCAGTATTTCCTCTCGTCTTCCCCCATTACCCGTTTCGAGTTACAGCTGTAAATCTGTCACGTGGAATAACATCATATAACTGTAGTGTTAACTCAGAAAAGGCTGACGTTTTGATAGCACATACCTTTTTAAAGACGTATTCCTGGATTGTACCGTATCGACCTTAGTATTAGAATTCTAATTTTTGAAAAAGATATATTCCGCCATTAAAGATA
Source organism: Ischnura elegans (assembly GCF_921293095.1). Taxonomy (NCBI): domain Eukaryota; kingdom Metazoa; phylum Arthropoda; class Insecta; order Odonata; family Coenagrionidae; genus Ischnura; species Ischnura elegans. Next base: position 87,144,559 of record NC_060248.1, read on the forward strand.
TAGAGTAGACATTTATCAGCTAAATGGTTTACAGTTTTTCTGAAGGCAACTAGGTTATTTTGCCATAAATGTGTGGATAGAAATAATTATGCACGATTTATCCATTCCTGTAGTGATGAGGGTTTTTAAATAATAGAAACCCCGGCAGAAGATAATAGTTGGTTTTTAGCTCACTTCACAACAAATGAGTGGGTGAGAAGCCAAGGGGTACAAGTCATATCTTTTTTCCACGCCTCGTTAGGCACAGAAATTAACTAAGTATAGAAAACAAGCGAGATCAATCAGATGTTTAGTAGTGCATTTGATTTTGCACTCGATGTCTGCACAGAACAGAGTCTCACTCGTATCCCTTTGCTACCAATTTTGTGATTTTATTCAAACAATTAACTTTACCTAACTTTGTTGAGAAAAAAATCAGTTGCACCTTCAGGACGGTAAATATTAATGATCAAGTATGGGCATAGTTTTTAGCATTAAAATCTGTATCGATAACGATTTGATATTCATTGAGAAAATTTACTTAAAGCGAGTGGGTAAGTATGGTACTAGAGACAAAGAATGAACAAAATTATTTTTTTAAATTTTAATAAAGACTGTATGTAGGAATGGTATTCCCACAACGCGCGTATATTGTAATGGCTATACTTAGTGGCGGCTGAAAGAGAATGCCTGGGGACTAGAACAGAAATCTAAAATCATTTCACCAATTTTCATTCTGAATAAACGACTGCGAATCTACAAAAAGGGTACCCAGCTTCCTAAAAATCACGGAGCAAATGAACAAGTTCAATTTTAGATTAATTACGTAAATACTTTGACCTTACATTATTTATTAGTGTGACAACAAGAAATTTTAACAGTTTCTATTATATTAGGTACGCAACTAAATTCCCGCTGTTTGTTAACAGACGGCTTTAGCTGGTCGATTTTGGCATACCGGAAAAGTAATGAATCAAGCTTAGACATTTAGACAACAAACGGCTCGACAACAACGGCAGGGTTGTTTTAGTGTTATTTCCTTATTGTTGCGTGAAAATGTCCGAGTTTGTACCAGGTAACCGTCATTTGCGGGAAGAGTTGATTTTCTTATTTAATTCGAAGAAATCAGCGGCTTAAGTGCATCGAGAGCTCCGAAAAGTTTACGGAGATAATGTTCTAAGTGAAACAACGCGTTCCGTCGCTTCAAAGACGATCATTTCAATGTTGACGATTGTCCGCGTAAAAGAAGACCAAAAACATAGCGGAATTGGAGACATTGCTCTATGAAGAACCATGCCAAACTCAGGAAGAGCTTGCTTATGCATCAGGAGTTACCAACCAATCCATTTCCAAGCGATTGCATGCGTTGGGAATTATGCAAAAGCAAGGAACTTGGGTTCCTTATGATTCTAAGTGATTCTACAACATGACCCCACGTTGCAAAATACGTTAAAACCTACCTGTAAACGCTCAAATGGGAAGTCCTAACCCCACGCTATATTTCCCATATACTACTCTGTCCAATTATTACCTGTTCTGTTCTATGGTCCATGGTCTGGCTGACCAACTGCTGCGCTCGTATGAAGAAACCAAAAAATGGCATGATTCGAGGGTAGCCTCAAAAAAATGAAAACTTTTGCCGTTACGGTATTGGCCTCACCGACAATTACGGGAAAAAGTTGTATCTACCGATGGACAATATTTTGAATGATTCATTTGTAACAATTTTTTCAAGATAAAGTTTCATTTTCATTCAAAAAATAGCGGGAACTTAGTTGCCCACCTAATATTTAAAAATAAAGCGGTCATAAATTCTACTTTTATCTGATAAATTGAATGGAAGAAGCAGATACTTTGTGGAGATCCATTTTAAGGTATGAAGTGATACTACTTTGCACTTTTACACATAAAACTTTATTTCACCTCATTCAACATGTTTCACTGCACTGCAGCATTATCAAGACTAACACAAAAGTTAAACATGCCACAATAAATGGTCTCGTACAAATTTGCACACTCACAAAATAAATGAGATGGTAGAGATGCACAAACGGGATCTTTCGTCCTGATGTCTGATTAGAAGGTACGCAGGACATAGATGGGAGTTGTGATGAAAGGAGAAAATTATCCTATTCCTTGATTTTAAAGGGTGGGGAAGAGAGTTGACGGTAACAGTGTGGGGAGGGTTGGGAATTTTGAACCCCCACCCTCTCATTTTTTTGTGTGTGCAACTTGGTACGAGACTATTTATTCTGGTATGGTAAACTTTCTTGCTAGTCTTGATAATGCCGTAGTACAGTGAAAAATGTAAACTCAGGTGAAAGAAAGTTTTACGTGGAAAAGTGCAAAGTAGTATCACTTTATATTTAACTTTTATCTGCCATTCCGTCATTAATAGACCAACACAAATCGAGCATTGCGAAGGCTTGTTTACACAATACATTAACACTTACGAGTTTATGTGTGAATGCACGAACGATTTTGATGGACCGGAACGGAACATGTACGAATGCATGAACCAAATTAGAACACGTTCTAATTTCTGTACATGCATTCGCACAAGTTGGGTGGTTACACGGTGCATTTTCGTGTTCATTCATGCGCTCATACATTTAGACATCAACTCGTACGAGTTAATGTACCGTGTAAATCGGCCTTAAGAGATATCTCCGGCACCCGAAAGCATTGCATACACGATATAGAACACCAATGTAATGGTATGACCTAAAGAATCATATAAATTTCAAAGGAGTTACATTTTTTGTTGTATCAATGAGGGCGTAACATTTTAATGAGTATGAAATTTCATGAATGGAACCCAGTAATGCAAGATGGAGGGAGACGAATACCCTAATATTGCTAGGAGAGTCCTCACGGTCAATCGCTGCTGAACCCTAAAGATTCCACCAATGAGAAGGTAAATCACACTACCTCAGCACCACAAATCCATCGTAAATTAAGGAGAAATACGGTGGGCAGAGAAAGTAAAGCCGGCAGGAAAATTTTCTCATGAGACGTCGCGACGTCTGCCGATGCATTTGCAAGAGAGGAAGAAAAATGATTCCGCCAGGGAACTAGAAAGTCACTTAAAACCAAGAGATATTGTGGGAAAAGGGAGAAATGCACACACGGGATCTTTCGTCCTGATATCTGATTCGAAGGCACGCAGGACATAGCACACGCACGGCCAGAGAAAAAGTCGCGGGAGGTGGAAAGCATGAGAAAACCCGACGCGATGCAGCGCGAAGGAAAACGGGGGACGTCGCGTGGGGAGGGGAGGGATTGGTGTGGGGAAGTTGGGGAATGCGTCTTGGGGAAAGAGGGCCGGATAGGGGAAGAAATAGAATAGAAAATGATATTTATTATTCCGGGACAAGTGTGTCCCTTAGTAACATACATGATAATAATGTAATAGAGTCAGAAATATTACAAAAATATGTAGATTTACGTTGTACATCGATGTCACAGAATGCGACTTAATATACGACAAAATAGAACAAAAAATACATATGTATACATAATTATCAGCAAGACAAACGTATGAACTCATAAATACATCTGATTTTATTGACTTAAGCACAATAATCAGTTAACTTTCAATATTCAATTTACATGTAGCAATATTTCATAGTATTTCTCTTTGAATTTACTTGCATTTTTAGATTTTTTTAAATCGTATGACAATTGATTCCATATTTCGCAAGAGGTGACATAGAAAGACCTAGCGTTTAAAATAGATGTTCGATGGTGCGGTATGTAAAGCTCTTCCATGTGGCGTGCTGGACGTTTATTTGTTCTAGCATTATATTGTACATTTTGGTGTAAATATTTGGGAAGTTCTGTCGTTTTAAACTTGAAGATAAATGTTGCTTTATAAAGTAAGCGCCTATCTCGTATTTTTAACCATCTTAGTTTTTCAAAATATGTTGTCACATGCCCATAATATGTGATGTCAAAAATATACCTTATACAGGAATACTGAATCCTCTGCAGTTTCAGATTTAGCTCATTTGGAAGGTCAGAATATATATACCACGCAGCAATAATCTATATTGCTCTTGAATTAATTGGGAAGGGTTGGAAGGGGTTGTGTTCTCGGTGAGTGAATGTCAATTTGTCACCGTGAAGCAGTGTATGAGTAGGACATCGGTGTTCCTATTTCTATCTCCATAATGGATACATTCCGTCGCGTGACGCTGGTAACTATAAAAGTTTGCAAAGATTTTTTTGTTCCCTTCTTCGTAAAATCACATTGAATTCACAAATAAAAGAACTAGCTAGAGTTTATAACAGGGATGCCGACTTGTAAAAAATATTGAGGGGCCTAAACCGGGGATCTTGCCCCGGGCAGTGTTATGCGTTGTGCGTTTTAAGTTTTCTAAGCATTATAGAAGAGTCATATGATCAGCGTTAGAATCCTGATAACTCGGATCTCGATATCTGGACACTCCGGGGGAAATTGACAAGCCTGACACATTTTTACCTCACACTCATAAGAAATTTTTGAGGGGGCTTGGACCCCCTCAGGCCCCATGGAGTCGGCACCACTGGTTTATAACTAATTTGTTAAACTAATTTGTTGTTTGCAGGAAAATTTTCTCATGAGGCGTCGCGACGATATGCCTGAGATATTGGAACGTGGTGGCCGGTTTATGGAATAAATTATCAATAATGTATCTCTATGCAGTACTTAGCGTGAGATTCCAGTCACTACTCATAAAAAACGATGCATCAATGGTGGCGTTCTTGGAAAAATTAGCGTTGAAACTCGTGAAATAGAAAATTATTAGCCTCAACTGCTCTACACTGCACAACATAAATCTTGAAAAATTTTTCTCCATGTCTGACAAATGAAATGCAATTAATTTTTTTCCTTAGAAGCTTAAATAGGGTAGATTATTTTTAAGCTAATTCTCTAACTCTCTATTAACTCTCTGTCTCCATCTCTCACCGTAAAGGATATAGGACAGGGGTATAAAAATACCTTGAAAACAACTAGCGGGTCGCAGGACGATTGGCTTTTTTGGAAATTTATATACAGAATCGTGGATGGAGATGCATTTTAAAAGTGTACTAATCTGGAACTAGTTATATTTACGTGATTATGCACGGATTAAATCGCACTCATGGTTCACCTTAGACACAACAAACTTAGTTTTTACGTGAATTAGAACGATGTTTGAGGCACAACTGCCCCAAGATCAATGGGATTAAGATGTTTTATCCGTCAATGCCTCTATAATTTTGAAACATTGACGAATAAAAGACGGAAGTGACTCAAAAAGTTTCTATTCCGAGTTTGAGATATCACAATCTCGAAAATGAAGACACTCAGCTCCGTCTATTCCCTCTGAGTATGAATCCATCTAAAAGAGGCATAGGTAAAGGATATCTATTGCTCCGTGGACCTTGGCAGTTTGGACTTCCCAATGGATCAGAATAGGTTCACCACAGGGTACGCCGCGGTGGTGTTCGCAATCTATGTATACCAGCAAGAAGTTATATTCTGTGTTTTATTCTTTAGTAAATAATAAATAAAAATTGGTATCACAATTTCCTAATAGCACAAGTTATTTCTGTGAAATTATTATTAAATTATATATACTAAATTTATACTCAAACAGGAAAAAATACCAAATGCATACATAAATTTAAAACAAAAAAATCAACTAGATTAAGGACAAGGAAAATTAGTTAAATCACATTTAGGATCAGATCAAGTCGGGTATTCACTATTCAATGGCATTGCGTGATATATGCGAACGAATTTTCAAGAAAATAAATCGATCACATTTTGAAACTTTTGAAATGAAACTTTTTCACTTTTCGCCTGAAGTTCCACCACAAACAACGCGTATGAAGGTCTCACGCGCATTCGAAATCGGCCCAGATTCTCTCAAATACTGACCGTTCTCAAACGCAGAGTAGGTTGACAGTCACACGAGGCATTAGCAATATCTCTAACTTTAAAAATAAGTATTCACATAAACTCTCCAAGACAAGTTTTTTTTATTGCCGCGTGGCATATTTTCCGTTCGATAACGGAGGTCATAAATTCTTCTGCAGAGGCCCAGCTGAAGCGAGTCCACGTGGAAGAATGAAATCAAAATTAATTGCGCGAATAGCGTCACTCTGAGAGAAGAGAGAAAATAAGAATTCAGGCAGGAAAGATAACCCTGTTGATAAGAAGAAAATAAAACTCGATAAGTTGACATTCACCATAATTCCGTACTTCTCACTGAGCCAATTCATTTAACTATCTCCACATTTCTTTCTCTCTTGGTCGCTAAAAATCTTTAAATTAATTTGCGAAATATCTCAACGCGTTCATTCAAAAGTTTACCTTATTGTTGACAGTGGTAGTAATAGAAAAATAGAGAGTTTAGTAGTTATTCGTTTTTTTATACCAGGCCTACTCCTCGAGTTAACTGTAGCAAAATATCGGCGACCTCAACCCTTTAGCAGAAAGTTAATGACGTCACGAACTCATGCCTAGCGTGTCACTGCGTCTCTACTACTCCTTGGTCCTGTCCGTGGACATTTGTTGATTATGCTATTGCCCTTTGTTGATTATGCTCTTAGTTTCCCTCAATGAAAGGTTCTTAATATTCAAATAAATGAACCAAAATTTACTTACATCACCTACTCATAAAAAAGGGAGGAAACTGTCGCATTTTTAAACATACAAGAGAACGTCTTTATCTAGTAGCAATGTTAGGGAATTTTTATCATTTCCAAGGTGAAACATATCCTACCCAGATACTGTTATAGTTTGTAAATTCACTGCTGCCTAATCTAAGCATTAATACGGAATACCCGTCTCATTAATTTATAATTGATACCATTTAATACATCAAAGGAGCTTTGAAAATACACTGAAATTTAAAAATCGCGTGAACTTTAGTTTAAACCAGGCATCAAGCATATTCTATAACTGATAAAACATTTAAGATGCGATATTTTTTGAGAAATTATAAAAAGGTAGAAAAAAACGTCAGCTTTATTATTACTTTCCTGCAAACGACCTTCTTTTTGATTATTTCGATCAATAAGAGCTTGTCATTCTACATTACCACCGCCTGAACCAATATCTCAGGTAACCAATGATGCATGAAAGATTTGATTCTTGATTCACTGAAGCCGCTTAGTCACTCTATTCTGTGGAAAATACGCCAGAAAACAGGTTAAAAAAAACCAAACTATTTCCCTTCACTACTCCTTCGAGGAGATAACAGTTTCCCCGACCTTTTCCAATCGATTGAAAAACCTCATGAAGGCTTAACTTACATACGTGGTTTCCATACCGGAGCGGAGTGTAAGAGTACCTCAGCGCCCATCAATCACCCCGTGGGTCACGTCAATTCAGGAAGCCTGCTTACTTTGCAGCATTCAATTAAACGAATGCTCCTTCAAGTCGGACTCGGGTGTCTGCAGGGCGCACAGGATTAGCGTGTAAGTGGTGGAGAGAGAGAGTTCCTTCGTTGTATTTTTTTTAAATTCTGCGTATTCATTTCCTCACGTTACCGTTCTGTTTGCGCCCCTAACGCGATGATTAGGATCGGAGGCGTGCCTGTCTCTTCCACGGAGAGCGTGACTTTTGCCGGCGAGCGCAATTAAGATCGGGAGAAACCTGAGAGAGCTAATGAATCGCCACCGCATGTCGCCCTCAAAGGATCTCCCTGCCGGACACCGAGAGCGGGCCATTCTCCGCGACGCCTCCGCCCCCGGCCGCTTGATGACCCATTGGTAGCGCATTGTCCCCGATCGGCATCGATCCTATACACAAATGCGCATTCAATCTTTCGACGGGACAACGTGCTTATAAAAGAGCACCTCGCCCACAGTAGTCTCTTGCTCCTTCACGATTAATTACGGGGGAAGTCGGTGGATAACTCAATAGCCTATTCATAAACTGAATATTAGGGACTTCCAAAGAATGACTTTGATTCTTGACCTCTTATTACATTTGTAAACCATTTAATGTGCAGCCTAGTGAGTAACTATGGGAAGCGAGAAGGAAATAGCCAATAGAATAGCAAAACCGGAAGTAATTTCTCAAAAAGAGGAGTCTTCTTACCGCTTAAAATATTATAAAATATAAGGAAAACTTAGAAAATATAAGCAAATCATTATCACATTTTGAGCATGCTTTTTTATGGTAGCGAGGAATGGGTGATGATTAAAGCGGAGGCATCAAGGTTGGAAGTTTTCAACATGTGATGTTATAGAATGATGAGGATCAAATGGCTAGGTCGTGTTAATAATGCGGATGCTTAGAGAGGAGTAGGAGAGGATGGAATTCAATAATCACTCGCGCTTTACCAAGGCACACTGCAGAGACCATCCGCGTGGAAACTGGCGCGCCACCGAAAATATTTCCATTCCTAGTAGGTACCCATGTACCTACGTAGAATTTAGAAAGGCTTACCCTTCTTCGCTCAATTTAGATCTTTACGTTTCCTGAGAGTAAATCAATTTGGAAAATTGAAATAAATATTTTTATCTGAGGTAAAAATGCGTTGATTCTCCTAGAATTAACACAACTGGTAATGTTCGATAAAAACGACTTCAACTTTCGCCAATTGCGACTATTCCGATAAACTAGGAACAACTCTCTCTTTCAGAGTCCAAACTCTGAATGACAAAGGAGGCCTTTTTGCAAAATATAGATTTTTTCTGAAGAAGGTGATCCAGTGTGAGAGACATTGTTGAAACAACACCCATCTTCATTGAATTCAGCGCTTTTCCCAAAGTACGCGCCGTGATAGGATCACTTAACTGATTTTATTCATCCAAAAAATTAGAATCACCTTCATGGAGGACGCAACACGAAGAGAAATAACTGATAGGATGCGATTTATTTCTCTTTCATTTAGTTCAGTCAATCTGTCTGGCAAAGGGACGCAAGAGGTCTAGAATTAAAGGTCATATATGATGTCAATAAGTAGCAGGTAAGAAACAATAATGAAAAAAATAAAAACAATGCATAGGAAAATATTGAAAAAGTAAATGGATTTAGAACATCATTTTCTCATAAGATTATTGCACAGATGTTTTAAATAAATTCAAAATTGTTTCTTTACTCAAGAAATGGTTAATTTTAATGCTGTGCTCTTCTAACAGTAAGATATAATGCGGAAATTATCTTCTTAATACATTACAATAGTATTTTGGAGGGTATGTGGGTCATCTAAATCCGGAGGGTAGTCAACTAGGGGTGAAGAGTTCACTCACAGAAATGCAAGTACTACAAACTCCGTATTTGAAGTTATCAGTGGCCAATATATGTTCCTCAACATTCCACAGTTTTACATCAGGCAGAATGTGGATTGAGCTTCAGGTAAATCAGGAATGTCTTCGAATTCTAGGTAATGTTTACCGTTTGCAATATCTCACATCTACCTAGTGGTAAGTTACTAGCATGCATATAAAATTTTCAGCTCCTAATTTGTAAAGTAAAAACACCGACATCGGTATATAATATATGAATATAGGTTTAGGAGAGGACAAGCACAACTAGCTTAGTACTGTTGACCCTACTAAATCCAATATCTAACGCAGGTGGGCGCAGCGTGGGGATATTTTGACACCTCAATGGGGAAAAAAGCTTATACAAGAAATTTAATCACTATAAAATAGAAATTGTGTACATAAGTGTTCCAGGAAGGTACTAAAAATTTCTGCCCGGAATTTGGTTCATTGCATGAAATAGGCAATGCCAACTTGAAGGTTAGGACTATATTTTCCGACGTACTCTATATAATTACATGAAGTACGAGATCCTGTATTGATCAACTGCGGAAAATGAATAATTGTTACTATATGCCTCATTGAATTTAAGAAAAATCCTAATTCGAAGTTTTGCCTTTCAGAGCCTAACATAGCCATCCCCCCGCAGGAAAGTATTCGAAGTCCGGGATAAATGCTGCCTCGCACGCGAGGGAGCTGCTCGACCCTCCCCAGGTGCCTCCCTCTCTGAAATCAGAGATATCGCACTGAAGACGACTAGGATTCATTTGAATCAACAACCTAAGGTTTTCAAGTCGTCGGTTCGGCAGCCCCACCTATCGGTCGACTTGAAGAAGACCGTGGCGTTGAGGAGACGGGACCTTACGACTGAGGGTAGGTTCCGAAAGAATCAGCGCTTCATCTATATCATCCCAGGTACTGAAAATTCTGTGCAAATTCCTACATTTTCCCACGCAGGCAGCATACCTGATTCCAACATATTACCCATATTAAAAGGTTGGCGTTTTGAAGAATACTGATGAGAGGTGCCAGAAATATATTCCAATTGAAATTTAATTCGATCCGATCAGACAGGTCACAACCACGCAGAATGTAAGTTGATACGACGAAATATAGGAAAGAATTAATAACGTTAAGGAAATAAGCTTACGCAAGATATTCGGAGAACCTTGCTTCAGTAAGCCAATTACTAGAAGAATGGTTTCCATTGTAGACTTATAGATGGATCAAAGTTCGGAATGCGGCGTAAAAATGAATCATAGCTGAAAATAGTACAGAGACAATGGAATGCTTGAGTATGATCACAGTTAAGTATTATGATAACGTCGATGAACGGAATTATGGAGGAGTAAATGATATCAAGAAAATAAACAAATAACGAAATCAATTACTCACCAAGAACCATGGAAGATAAGGCCAAAACATCAGGGCATTAATTCGTAAGGAGTTGGAACTTGCAGACTCAGGAAAGACGGAGTAGTCATGTAGTCAGTTCTTCTGTGATATTCATGCACATACAAGTCCAAAGACAGTTTCATCGTATCAAATGAATTACCCTATTTCTACAGCCGACCTGTAACAGAAAAGAAGTAATGACTGATTGTGAACCTGAAGTAAATTAATCGTTATTCATAAATTACTCTGGTGATGAGCGAAAATATCAACATTTACAATCAAATTGATAAGAATATTCACGTTTGTCCCTTGATGATAACATTGTACGAGAAAACGAACATATAGATCGATTTAAAAAATTCGTCAGATAGTTAAGAGTCAAAGGATCTTGGAGAAGATGCGGATGTCAAATGAAAAGACGGCCAAATTAAAATTTTGACGAAAAAATTGGATTTCAGGCTTATAATTGAGGTTAAATTTAAAAAATATTGGCGCAGGTTGAAAAAGGCAGGCAGGAAAATCCCCAATGATGCAAATGAGTATATGTGAAACATCGGCGAGATGATATTTATCCAACCACGCAAGGCGACGCTGAAAATGAGTGCGTCATATAGTTATAAAAAGTTTCATAATTTTTATTTCGTGGCCATTCATAAACCATTTTCCGCCAGATGAAGGATAAAAACATGGAAAATATTTCACAATAGACAGAAAAAAATTATAAGTTTTAAAAGCTATGCAAATGCAGATGCCAAGGTACTTAGGTCGACTGTTCTGTTCCATAAGCTAATGATGAATAAGATGAAATAGCTCACCTCCTTCTTTTAAGTAATTATCTCACTCATTTAGTGATTCAAACTTAATGTAAAACATTGCATTTGAAACTAATTGGTATTTTCCACACAGCTTCAGAGGTACCTCGATGGATATTAACGATGAAGCGTCACTTTCAAGGGCGGGAACTTACTTTGAAAATGAGGCCAGAAAATGAAGCTTCGTCGTTAAAATCGATACTTACAATCGTACTTAAAAAACTTCATTGATAATGCATACACGTTTCGTTTACCATATTTAAGTTCGCAAGTATCGCCTTCATCCGTTGAAAAATCAATCCTGAGGTTAGTTTGCATTAAGTGAGGATAGAGCTCTCCCCAGACTCGGCCACAATCTTATGAATACCACACATTAAGGGTAGGAGCGCAAAGAATTGCGTATAAAAGAGGAAAATTGCATGCCATTCACCAGAGGACCGATGGCGTATCATAGTGTTTACGAGATCGGAGAGTAGGAGCATGGGCGCCACACCACGTGACCCGGGGTGAAGAGGAAGTGGCGGGAGGTGTGGGCGTGTTGTGCCGCGTGCCTTTGACGCACGCGTGCCTATGTCTCACATCGTGGCCCACCATTACTCTCGACCTCACTCTCCGAATCGGACCCGTGACACAGGGGTGACTCCAAGGCGGCCCAACCAAGAATGGGTGGTTCTCGCATCGCGACGCGAGGATGAAAATTAGTCTGTGAAAGGGGGAGAGGAGGGCCCGAATTATGAAAAACACAGTCCTTTCCGATCCCTTTTTTTATCCCCACCCTTTCTCAAAATAAACTGGTGAAACTGCGCGGCGAGGGCCACCCACCCGACAGTCTCGGGGACGAAAAAAATTACGGGAAAAGAGCAGAGGAGGAGGAAGAAAGGTAAGGTAAGCGAGAGAAAAAATTATGTGGGTTGGTTTCTTCGGGACAGTATGTGTTTTTTTTTAAATAATTTTTCTTCTCTCATTTTCGTTTTCGTTCATTTAATCGGGGCGTGGAAGGCGTGGGGGCAAGGGAGGGCGTGGTGGATGTTTACGTGGCGGCGGGTAGACAGGAAGAAGGGGTGCGGAGGGGGTTGGCTGGGAGTGGCGGGAGTCTGAACACGGGAAACGCGAAGGACGCAGATTGCGGGGACTCCAGGCGGCACAGCTCATGACATAAGGCACGACACATGACCACATTGCTACCAGAGTTAACCCAATGGTATGGACATAAACGACTGCGGCTGAAGTGATTAGGGTTCGTCAAGCGTCTTGTGGGAAGATTTTTGGATGAGAAAGTAAAAGAGAGGTGGTATTTGCACTCGTCCGACCGCACCTTGAATATGCAGCGAGCATATGGGATTCGGTGCAGAAAGACTTAATCCTCGAACTGAATAAAATGCAACGGCTGCTCGTTTCGTCAAAAACTGCTACGGGCGTACAGACAGCGTTACCCATATGTTAAGCGAATTAGGTTAGGAGCCGCTGGAGACTAGGAGGCTGCGCGTCAGGCTTAGATTGCCTGAACAATTGAGAATCGATATCTTTCAGAGCGACACGGAGAACATAATATAAGAGCCACACTAAATTTTCAGGTCCAATAGAAGCAATAGTTTAAGAGAGATTTTTTGCCGAACGGATAGATATAGGAATTCGTTTTTCCCCCGAACCATAAAGGACTTTAATAAGCGCCAGTCCCAACTTCTTTAGTACACTTCATTTTTATGTGTGAACGACTGGTGTCCTAACACCCCCTGCCACACGTCTTTCAGGCGGCTTGCGGGGTATTATGTAGATGTGGATGAAGTGGTGACGTGGGCCACCTAGACGGATATAGAGAATGCGTTATTTTTACCATTGACAAAAACAATACGATATATTGGCCAAAAGACCATGGTGTCAAATAGTGATAATATCTTCTTAGGTTTGGAACCCACCAAGGCTGTTTATAGCCAGCCTTAAAAAGCTTTAAATAGCCTTACCCAGTTCCAAACCCAAGAAGAATTTATCCATAGTATTGGCTCAGAAAGCTTATGATCTCCTGTCATATGGTATCAAATTAATATTTTAAAGATTCAAACAGCTCATCTTCATGAAATAAGTCCGGTACCTCACTCTCTTGATTAAATAAGATGTGTGGAATAACACTTCTTTATACATCAAATGAGCTGTACGTGTGTCAAGTATGATAGTTGGCTTATTATCTAAGGCCAGAACCCTGACACCTGTCGGACAAACGTTAGTATTGACAACACCTTTATTACCACTGTATCATAGCAAAAACTCCTTCTTGTGGTTCCAGTGAATAAACAAACTACATTTTCTTTAAATATTCAGACATCATAGTACATGTGTATTTTTAGTATGGCATCATACATGGGGTTCACTAGAGAAGCCAGCGGTGACGCTCAGTCCGTGGGACCGAAAATAGCATTATGAGTGCATATGAAGCGGAGAAAAAATTTTAAAAAGGGATCTAATAAAGAGCATGAGCTGCATCGTGCTATTACCTCTCTGAATTTTCATAAATATTGAATACCAGTCTAAGATAGCCTGTGTTACCATCTAGAGTCATAAGAGTGCACCATTTCTTTTCCACCGGTAGAATTTCCTCCTATTTCACGAATCGACTTCCTAGAATGTCGGATGTCATCTTGAAATTTCACAGTTTATAGAGTAGATCTTACTGTTAGCCAACATTTCGCCAAATCTTTTATATCAAAGTTTCATACATGAGGAAATGATATGGTCATTTTTAAAATTTTATAAAGAGGAGTATTTAAAGTAAGGTTTTCAAACAATGAAAATTTCCAGTGATAACGTTAGTTTTTTACAAGTTATTTGATGCAAAACGTGACTGGGCAATCAGGAGGGAGGCATCCTCTGCATTATAACAAATGAAATTCAATCGTAAAATGCATTTGAGGCACGGTGAGGGTAAAATCCCGGGGAATTAGTTGATAAGGGCTAAATTTGCCTAAATACCTTCGGCTAAAATGTGGTCGAATCCATGTTTTTGATGGATAAACCTAGCGATTTCTATAACCAGGGTCCGTAATGATTGGATAATTTTATAGAATTTTTAAGTTACAATGTGGTTTGGTCAATAAAAGTTTTATTTAGCTCTTCACCACCGTTTCAAAGAAATTATATTTCAACCTTAGGACTTGAAAGTTCATTTAAAATATCGTAGATTAAAAGAGATATTTAGTAATACACAAATTATGAAACATTGTTAAATAACTTATTAATCACCAAAGTATATTAAATTTCCAAATGTTAATATTTTTGATAATTTGTGGCTTCAAACGCTAATCTATAAAATTATTCCACAGCTATTAAAATGAGAAAAAGTGTTATCACAAAAGAAGAATATTTGTTACTACTATTAAATTCAATATTACATACTATGAGGGAGTAAAAACTTCGACCTCCTTTTTATGAGCTAATAATTTTGCTATTCCCTACGAGCTAAAATGGAATGAGCCCATAGTTTAATAAATCCTGTTATTTACTGGGATAGCACTGCAAAATAAAGATACCCTTCCATATTCCATGATATTCACACACCGAGTTTGGCCGTCTTTGAACAAAACCTTCAGAAATGAGTGTTGCATTTTCCACGCTAGTGAAAGTACGATCTTGTATAAGAAATTCTTTCCAAAGAACCTCATTGCTATAGACCACATACTTATATTTGATGGAATAAGGGCCTACCCAGGATCAAAACTAGTGAGGGGGGCAAGCCATGGTTGTTCAAGCTGAAACATGGCATGGAAAAGGTGAATGAAACCAACATTTTAAGGGAACTGTAACAGCGCTTTATTAGTTTTTAATATTATTTGCTTGAAAAAATTATTTTAGCTACATTTCTTATTCAAATATCATTTTTCGTGGGTTTAAAGAAAATTTGTTGAAAACTTTCGTTTCAAGCCAGTCCTGATTTTCTTTAAAGACTTTTGCGATTTTTGTTTGTAGGGGTAAGGGTAAGGACAGCTGCCCCCTCCAGCCCCTCGCTGGGTACGCCCATGTGATGAAAGACACTCGACTTTTTACTAAAATATTCGTAATATATTTAGAAGCAATTAATTGATTGAAGACTTTCCGAGCCAAAAAACGAATGCCGGTAATGATATGCACTGGAATGTATGAAAAACAACTGCGAGTACAAAGTGGATACCTAATTTAGCTGGATGATCAAAATAATCAGCATAGAATTGCCCTCAAAGCGTTTTGCTTAGAGTAAATCAGACTCACTTTTATTTATCTTAATACCTACAGAAAATTTGAAAGAGTACCTAACATTCTGGAAGTAACAGAGTCGCAATAAATTTGATAACCTGCGAACTATAAGCAGTATAACTAACTGAATGGAAACGCCCTGCGTATGAATTAGCCGTTTACGTGCTCCAAGAAGTCAGAGCCATACTATTTTAGTTGGAAAATAAAGAAGAAGGCATCTCCTTAGAGTTTCGGAGAAGAAGAGTCGGAGGCGAAATAAAACAGGAAGATTAACGCGCGTAACCTAAGAAACGATCAGAAGCTACTCCTTTTATGAAGCCTTCGCATGCGCACGCGACTGCCGTTTGGGTTACTAAGGTTTCATTACCTCCCTAAAAAAGACTTGCTTTATAACGGGAGAAAAAAGGACAAGTCTTTTCACTGCTATTTATTTTCATCCGGGAATTTTACGCCAGCGAAGAGGAGTGTGCTTAAAACCTTATTCGCGCTAGCTGGAAAATATTTGATAACTCCACATTTACCTCCTCACATGGGGTTGGTTTGATTTACTTCATTCTCATGAAAAAAAAACAAATCCAGAGGAAGATATCGATGGCTAAGTTCTAACAACACGTAATTCAAACTTTTGCCGGTTTGAGACAGTTAGTTATCTTAAACAAAGTGTAATGTTATTAAAAATAAATTACAAACAAAAAACAACTCTCTCTTTGCAAAAGTATGCTTCTTTTTCAGTTCTGTGAATTTTTGGTTTTTAATTTCAGTGTACTTACAATTAAAAATATAAATCGTTCATTTTGCTCTCATGAAAGGTTGCTATTTTTGAAATACGTGTTGTTAGAACTTAGCCATCGATATTGTAGTCCAGAATATAAAGAATTGACAATTTAATCTTACTCTCCTTTTCTCTTGAGAAACAGTATTAGATTTCAGACTTTAATGAAATAGTTTTAAATTTTTTATTGAAGTACGTGAAACTAAACTAAGCATTGCATCGCAAGCATTGCATTGCATTGCAAGCAATTGTATCTCTGTCAATACTATTATTTTACCCTACGTAATTTTCTTACTTTCTGTAACCTTGCGGATGACTTTGTTGAGGTATACAGTTTATTTCCTTAAAATACTGACACCATTTTACCCCTGAATTTTCCCTACCCATGCAAATATTTCTTTCTGAGAGAAAGATATCTTCAAATTACTTTCGGGGTAGCTCCAGATACCTTCTCACTCATCTAAAAAGAGAGTACTTCCGAGAAATACGCGCATATTCGGTTACACCTTAACGCATTTGAATTTGCTCTCCCCTCTCACTCATTGCGATTCCGGCTGTAAAATTTGTTTGCGCCCGCGTGTGAGCAATGGAGCAGTTTGTTCTTTCTTCTCTCGCCTCACCCCTCGTCCAATGCAAAATATGTATAAAACGTATGGTCGAGAACCCATCGTCCGAGGGGGATAACTGATTCCGCCGCGCGGTATAAAAACAGCTTTTGTGCGCTCGGAGAGAGCAGCGTGTCCAGGAAGGGGATGAAGGGGAGGGGGGATTCATTCATCCCCTTCTTTCACGCCCCTCCCCTCCTCCCCCTTCCCCCCTCTCTCTCCCTCGCCCCCCTTCCAGCATCTCCCATCTCTTCCATTCATCCCACTCCTCCCTCATCTCAAGCGTCATTTTTCCGTCCCGGCATTCCCTCCACGCCCTTGCCGCCGACTCGAATCTCCGTCCCTCCTCGCAGCCTCCGCCTCCCTCCATCATCATACTCGTAGTCATCCCTCTCGCACCGTGAAAGGGCTGCCTCAGCACACTACAGGTAGACTAAACGCTCGTTGAAAGAGACTAAACTTGACGTAACTTGGCGTAAAAATGGGAGTTATTAATTGAAATAGTGTCTGTCGGTTCACTGTAACTTAAAACCGTATATCACATTTGAGAAAATATATTAGTAAATACCATTAAAGATACCGTTTCCTAGTAAAAAATAAAGTGCCAATTGCCTTAGTTCTAGCCAATTGAGCGTTTACCTGGAAATCTTCAAGAGAGATTTGTATATTCTCAGACAATCTGTTCGGCATCGAAAAAAATTTAGGCAACCAGTAAAAAAGGTAAGTGAGTGAATAACTTAGCACAGTGGATAATTGCTTTTCGGGTCAATACCACGTGGACTCCTTTTGGTGGACCAAAATGAGTCAATTCAGCATTAAACCGAAAAACAATCATCCATTTAATCACCGCGTTAGCCTTCACACCTACTCAGCATAATGTTCACAAGTAGGTATTTAAAATAATTATCGTCTAAGAATAATCGCTAGGTGTGAAAAGCTGAATTTTTTCTTGAGATTAATGCATTACAAGAGTATTGTCCATTTAAAGACAACAACTAAATTCCTCTAAAATTATTTTCACGAGTGATGGACGGGTTGTTTTGATTTAGGCAATTGGTCCGGTCATATCAAGTTACAGCAAGTTAAGATGTTTTGAATGGGGGTTCATGCTCCTGCAATAGACATTTGGGCTCTACGAGATAAAAGCGCAGACGCATATAGGCTATTTAGGCTACAGTCTAGGGGCTCTACACCAACTAGTCTAAAGAATGTTAGTATTTAGACTTTGCGACAGCCCGAAATAGCTAAATATGCAACGAATGAATAATGTAAGTGTAGAGGCCATTTTATTATTCAAACTCTATATCTGCAGTGTAGCGCTTAACGGAACAAAAACGTGGACTCGGAGGGAAGGAGACGAGAAACGTCAGAAGACGTTCGAGATATGGATGTGAATGTCAATAAAAAAAATTATGTGGACTAAGAAGAAGAGGAAAGGTGAGGTACTAGATGTAGAGAGAAAACTCTAGAGAAATTATGGAGGAGACGAGAGTGTTAAGATGGTAAGAGTTCTAACCGTTGAGGCAATTTTGAAAGTGGTGGTCGAAGGAAGAATGCTATGTAAGCAGAATATGAGGAAGAAGAAAATAGGATTTTGGGGAAATGGAATTCAGCTAATTCTGAATTGAAGACGTAAGTTGACTTTGGGTGTGGGGGATGAGTGGGTGATTCTGAAAAAAAACAGCAGAGAGATTTTGTGAGGAGGAAAAAAGGTATATTCTTTACAGCAGGAAAAATATTCATGACAATTTTATCATAAAAGTTGGATAGAAGAAATGAATTGATAAGGGAAAATATATTTTATTTTTTCAGTCAGCTAAAAATTACCAATAAATCTAAAAAATAGTTAAAAATAAAGTCAAATACATGCTGATGTAAAATAATCTTTATTTTCCACATGGATCCGAATTTTAAGGCAGATGTATTTCTAATGCAGATTTTTATGAAAAGTTTTAGAATCGATGCACCTGAAAATTGAACCAACTTCTCGATGATTTGAGGCGGAATTGGAATTATAAAGAACGTTAAAAAGAAACGCTTTAAAAAAAATATTTTCTATACGCTAATGCGTGTGTATTTGTTCTAATGCAGCGGTAAAAATATTTTTCCTTGAATGCTTAGCGCTCAAGAAAGTAAATACTCGATTTGAAAATTGCTAAATGAAAGGGTGGTCTCATTTTCACTGGTTAATTTTGTAGACTCCCACCCCTCTGTAATGTAAAATACCGTTCATGCAATTAGTAACGGAAGTAATGTGAAAATTAATACTGACTAGAGTTGATTTTTTATGGAGTTCATTAATTTGTGGCAAAATTTTTGATACGTGATGATAATGAAATTAAATAACACAAAACCTATATGTGCCATAAAAAATATCTGGTATATTTTTCACAGCCGTTATTCTGTTTCACACTGCAAGTCAAAGGAACTTCTCAAGGCCTCAAAATCAATCTCTGAACTAATGGGTTGTCTTTCTATTCTTTCCTCCCTCGCTCTCCTCAAAGTAAAGTATTTCACTATTTATACCAATATTTGACCCTGCGATCCACATTTTGATGTAAGTACTTTCCCGCAGTATGCCTTCATTTTATATTTTAAGGTAAATTTAATTTTCCGGTACAGTGGGTTGAGAAGCTGTAGAGTGGGTATGCCTAGTTATGCTTTACCTTTCTATCTTAATTCTTAGTGACGATAGTCGAAGACAATCAAGGAAAATTATTCTTACAGGGAGGTAATTCTTCTACCTTTGGTAAAAGTTATAACGGCAATCGACTAGAGAAATAAAAATATCCGAGAAACGCATTCCTTGAATGGAGTGAATAATTGAGGATTTTTCTCTCTCATTGGATCATTTAAAGCGGTAATTACTAAAAGAATTCCTTTCATGCGCTCTTTGCAACATTTTATCGTTAGTAATTACAGATTCCAATATATTGCTTGGAACAGAGAGGAGGCGAGGCATGCTAAGGAATGCTGCAATTAGCCAAGTGTTTGAGAATACATACACACTCAGTTTGCGCTCTTCGATGCAGCGAAATGTGGAGGATCGTAAAAGTTTTATTCATTACACTCACTTTCAATGCACCGAACGTCGTCTAATATATGGTTTCAGCTACAGTTGAGTAGTATTTCATTGCGATCTTTCTCACATAGTCGATGATGTCGAAACAAGGCTTGGAAAATGAAAGTGAATCATTAATAAGTGATTTCTCATTAAGGCCTCAAAATAGGGTCCCACCAAAGTAAGCCTGGGAATATGATATATATTTTAGAGAGGAAATTCATGGCGTTATGTTGCAGTGCACCATCTGGCAGATTTTTGATCCTCGTTCGCGTGTTAATTTTCGTGTGTTTGATTTTTGGTGCTGACACGATTTTCCCACTCTGCTGTTGGCGACTTGTCAAATGCAATACCTATGAATTAGTTAGTTTATACCTATCTGCCCAACTGTATAAAACTATCTATGATATGTACTAAACAGGAGATTTACCTAGTGACTTCGAGAAGAACATCATCATTCCCATACCCAAAAAGAGTAGAGCAGAGAAGTGCGAAGATTTTAGGACCATAAGCCTGACGACACATACGTCGAAGATTCTGACAAGAATTATTTAAAGAATAATAGAACGAAGAGCAGAAGAATTCCTCGATGAGGACCGATTTGGATTTAGGAAACACAAGGGCACAAGAAAAGAAATTTAACTCGTAGG
The DNA here is from genome assembly GCF_921293095.1 of Ischnura elegans. Lineage (NCBI taxonomy): Eukaryota > Metazoa > Arthropoda > Insecta > Odonata > Coenagrionidae > Ischnura > Ischnura elegans. The sequence goes on from NC_060248.1 coordinate 87,165,303, forward strand.
CTGCTTAAATAGAGAAGATAATGGAGAAGAACACACCGACTTACATAGCATCTGTCGATTTAGAGAAGGAATTTGAGGAAGTGGAATGGAATTCAATGCTTAGGATTCTGAAATAAATCGGAGTGCTCCACAATGACTGTAGAATTGTTCATAGCTTGTATAAAAACCAAGTAGCTGTGATCAAATGTGGGCCCATGTGTACTAGAAGCAAGAATAGGAAAAGGGGTGAGACAAGGGTGTACTCTTTCCCCCATTATTTTTAATGCTTGCATCGATAAAGCTATGAGTGTCAATATTCACGGAGAAAAAAATCAGTATGCTTCCATTTGCTGATGACATAGCACTCATAGCCGACACAGAGAAGGATTTAAAGAAGACTATGACAAATTAGTAAAGAACAACGGCCAGATATGAACTGAAAATAAAAAAAAGAAGACTAAGATATTAGTATGCAGCAAAATAGAGGAGGCTAAGGCAAAAATTAACCTAGGGAAGCATAAGCTTGACGGGATGAAAGAGTTTTCTTATCTGGGAAGCCGAATTACCAACGATGGACGTAGCAAGAAAGAAATATTCAGTAGAATAGCGCTGGCGAAGAAAGCTTTCTACAAAAAGAAGAATCTTATTACAGCTGAGAAAACAAGCATAGAAGTAGGAAAACAATTCATCAGGTGCTACATATGGAGCATGTTTCTCTATGGAAGCGAGGCTTCGACGTTGACAGCAGCAGAGAAGGCAAGAGTAGAAGCATTCGAAATGTAGTGCTACCGAAGAATTATGAAAATAAAGTCGATCGGAGTGTAAGTAACGAGGAAGAGCTAAGAAGTGTGGGAGAAAAGAGAAGCCTTCGGAAAACCTTAAGCAGAAGAGAGGACAACTTAGTTGGCCACATTATGAGACATGATGGCCTGATGAAAACAAGCGTAGAAGGACAGGCCGAAGGGATAAAGGGCAATGGACGGCCTCAAAGAGTTACATGGGATAGGCCATAAAGGATGTAAAAGAGAAGAAATACGTCGCTATGAAAAGGCTAGCGGCTGAGAGAGAAGAATGGAGAGCTGCGTCAAACCATTCTTAGGATTCTTGACTACTGATGATGATGCCCGTCTTCCATTATGAAAATAGTAGATGCGTTTCTCTGGCAAAATATTGGTCTTCAAATCAAACTTTTTAGAGGGGAGTCATGAGGAGCTTTTCCTGGACCATACGCGTCACACTCCGCATGGGCCGTGCTGCGGAAGTTTGCGCTGAAAAAATAGCTCCAAACCACGTCATGAAAGGGGGTCCTCAAGTGAATTTATACTCACTGTGACGTCAGAGATTAGGAATAAAGTTTGGTTCAACTGTCATGAGGGTTACATGTACATATCTATCTACGTCTATTACCAAATTTTTATGCTAGGGGCGGCAAACCCGTGGCCCGCCAGGAACATTTATTCTACCTTGGAGATTCAACTCACTTTCACAAAATATATTTATTGCATCGAGGCCAAAGTAGTAAAAACCAAAGTATTATTGCGTAAAAGCCAAAGTAAAAAATACATATTTTGTCTGGTTTGCTGGATACTTCGGACGTATTGGGGCAGACCCCAATGACTTTCGCTCGGCGGGGGCAAGACCCCCGAAAGTTGGGCAGGGGGCGTGGCGCCTCACAGCGACGGCGGCGTCAGTTGGTGTCCCGGCACGGACGCCGCTGGCCTTCCATTGCGACACCGCTCCATTCCGCGCTTTGGCCCCGCTTCCGGGGGGCGCCTTAGCCCACGTTAGCGACTGCTTCACGATGAGGTAATCGCTAATTAATCCCATTCAGGGCTAAGCCCCCCCGAGCGGTTTGCTGGAAACTCCATCGCATTGGGAGTGGAATGAGCAAATGGGTGATAAAATCTTCCTCTTTACTATTCCACACTCCCATCTGGAGGGAACTTTGCCTATGGCGGCTGCGTAAGATTTCAAGTTATCGACAAATCGACACCAAACTATCTTGGGTTTAATTAGCCCCATGAACGTTTGCCACGAAGTCTCTCTTGGTTGAAATTATTTTATCCCATGATAATTTACATCACAAGAGAATTTACGATTTCGTATTTTCCTGGCGCATCGTAACAGTAAAATTCTCGGGGGCTTCACACCAGTTTCATCAGTTTTTAACTCCAAAGATCCCGTTGTATCACAATAGTTAGTTTGTGACCTTATGACGGTGGCGTACTCAGCCGCAGAATCGTTGGCGGTTGAAAATTGTTTATAAACCGATTGAAAAATTTCTTTAGGCCTTCGCACATGGTGAATGTACCGTGAAACCCATATACTTTTTTCTTAATACCTTCTACTTTTTTTTCATTCTTCTCTTGAGGCTGCTCATGTTCACATCTATCCATGTTATTTGCAACTTACGATACTATAGCACTGGTGAGTAAGGTCATATTATACAGTCTTCTCTTGTTATTATTATTTGAAATATTCTTGTATACTATGATTCCGATGATCTCATTCTGGGTGCCGAAACGACCCATAACTTTAATATCTCTATATTGAATTGTGGGGGGAGGCGTTCTTTTTCGCCCGTTCTAGCAAATATTTTTATATTTAACTTTATTATGAATTAAATATTATTTACATATCACCTTCAGAACCTCAACATTCTCATGCATATTAATGTTTAATATTGATGTTACAATTTATTAATTATCCCGCGTCGCAAGATGTTTTTTGCGTATCCTTTTGTTCCATTTGAGATGTGGCTGTTGACTAGGATGCTATATCCTCTCTGAGATCATTGTTTTACCAGGGTAATCTCATTTCTTCCTTCATTCCTTATCATCTCTTGTTACTTTATTGTTTAGAAAGAAGAAAATTCTCGGGAGTGGTAGCTTAGTGAGCAGACTTTTGGTTTGCTGATCGGATTGTCTCGGGTGATGATTTCGGACGCCCAAACAAATATCATCTACATCTACATCTACATCTACATCTACAAATTACCCTGCGAGCCACCTCTAGGGTGTTTGGCAGGGGGTGATCAATCACCAGCATGCAGAATGCATTTGGACTCCCACATGCACACCACACCGTCCAAGAAACGTCCCGTATAATAACAAACTATACTACTATATGCTGTTAGAAATAGAATATAGAATAGAAATTCAGAAACATGCAGTAAGTTTTACATAGGTTAGTAGGCTACACTACAAGTCATGCAATCTATTTACGCGTTCTATTGCTGCCGTTATAATCTCTTATTGATCGTGGAAAAAATGACATTCGGAATCTGTCTGTTCTGCAATCTATCTCTCTTATTTTATTTATATGATCTGATCTTCCGTAGTACGTTGGCGTCCGCAAGATATGGTTAACTTCGTCAGAAAAGACACTGCTCTTGAATTTATCTAAAAGGTTTAGTCTATTTTTCAATCTACGGTCCGACAGAGATTCCCATCCGAGTTTATCTAAGAGGTCAGTTACACTAACAAGACTATCGTAACGACCTTTCACATTCCTGGCAGCTCTTCTTTGCACGCGTTCTAACTCTGTTATTAAGCCTTTTTCATGAGGGTCCCAAACACTGGAAGCGTATTCCAAATGTGGTCTAACGAGGGAAAAGTAGCTAATTTCTCTCACTTTGTCGTCGCACTTTCCTAATATTCTTTTGACAAAACCCATTTTACGATTAGCTTGACCGGTTATTTCTCGAATATGTTTATTCCACGATAGATCATTATTGAGTCTAACCCCTAGATATTTCACAGATTCAACTGCCTTTAACTGCGCGCCCCGAATGACATAGTTACGCTGTAGGGAGTTATTCTTCTTCCAGAAATTCATTACGACGCATTTTTCCAAATTTAATTCTAACTGCCAAGCATCGCACCAAGCTTGGATAGCAGCAAGGTCATTCGTTAGTTCATCTATATCTTTGCTGGAACGAATTTCTCTGTAAACTACAGCGTCGTCTGCAAATAATCGTAACTTACTCTGCACTACTTCGCCAATGTCGTTTATATAAAGAAGGAATAGGAGTGGGCCAATGACACTACCCTGAGGAACGCCAGAAGTCACTCTAACCTCATTGGAGACTGCACCGTCTAATACTACTCTTTGGACGCGGTCGCTCAAAAATTCTCTAATCCAGGAAATGACATCTTCGTCTAGACCATAAGATTTCAGTTTTAATATTAACTTTCCGTGGGGTACTTTATCAAATGCCTTTTTGAAATCAAGAAAAATCACGTCTACTGGAATGTTGTCTTCCCCGGAGACTAAAATATCGTGGGCGAAAAGCGCTAACTGAGTTTCGCACGATCTGCTTTTCCTGAATCCATGTTGATTTCCCATTAATAAGTTTTGCGCGTCTAGGTGTTTCATTACCGAGCTGACTACGATGTGTTCAATGACTTTGCAAGAGATGGACGTTAAAGATATCGGCCTGTAATTAGATGGCTGTTCCTTGTCTCCACTTTTAAATATAGGCGTTACATTAGCGATTTTCCAGTCATTAGGTACTTCGTGTTGCTTGATGGATTTACTGAATATTAACTGCAGCTCCTCACTCTGCACCTCACTCACACGGCGCAGTCAAAATTGCGTCGTGTAAAGCGGTGAATTGCTAGAATACATGCGAAAATTCGTGGATGTGAGAATGCAAAATAGTCTGTTCTAATTTCGTTCATGAATACGCGCAATTCCACGCTATTTTAGAAATGAATGCAGTTCTAACCTGCGCAATTCCGTGTCCCGTGTAGAACGGCCTTTAGACTGCGAGTGGTAGATGTACCCTCACCCTCACCTACACACTTCGGGTTGAAGCACTGAGTGAATTGGTGAGTGATACCTCTGTATAGGCCTTCACAGCCGGGCTCTGAATATAACCTATTATCTACAACATACCGTAAAACTTAGTTTGTGTTACGCCATCCTCAGCTGATCCTAAAAAAATCCCCCAAATGGCCTTCGAAATAATCTATCAAAATTGCAGCTCGATTATTTTGCCGTGAACCCAGCTGTATCCCTATCCTTGTAAATTAAAATTCCAGAGCCATCAATGGAACATGAAGTATTAGTTGCCTTCAAAAGTCGGGAAAAATGAATGCCCCTCTTAATCAATTAATAGATCGGTACACATGTGCTATGTGACAAAGATTCAAAAGCATGTAGTACTGCGTCAGTAAATCTCATAGGACAAACTGATAAGAGAAAATCTCTGGCACATCAGAGTTGGAGCAAATTTATTCAGAAAGAAAACTCAACACAGCTGAGCAGCTCCTATTGTTAAAGTATTGCATACCCAGTACCCAGTTATGTGTCAAGTGGAAAATAAAGAGTTCAATGGAAGAGATGGCTATCGACTTCAATAAATACTGACAGGAAAGCATATGAGAACACATTTTTTTCTGAAAACAACGCTTTTTATTAATGAAGCAGAAGGAAAATGTTTCAGAGTATGATGGGTGATCTCATATTTCCACATTAACAGCGCCGGGTCCTAACGAATGGCGTGTAACATAACCGCCGAGTCTTCAGGCGACCTGCATATTTTGTTCATGCCCGCAAAACTTATGATCGGGTTTAAATCGGGAGATTATTTTATATGCTGGTTGCTTATGCAATTTATGCTGCGATTCTTGAGCTGAAATTCCTCTGTTATTGAGATTTAGTAATTATAGGGCGGAAATCTACGACCCTGTCCCAATCCTATTCGCAGCTTTGCAATATAAACCAAATAAATACCATGTTAGGCTTTCTCAGACTATTAAGTTCAAATCTATTGCATATAATAATCGCAAATTTTTCAGTCCATAGAAAATTCATTATTGCGCCGATATTGAACGAAAAAATAAAATTTGATGGATGAGGCAGATACTTTGTGGAGATCCATTATGAGATATGAAGTGAAACACTTTGCACTTTCCACATAATAAAATTTATTACACTAGAGTCGACATGTTTCGCTGCACTGCAGCATTATCAAGACTAAACCAAGAAATTAACCATACCAATATATATACACAAAATGCACACTCGCAACATTTGAGAAATGGGGGTGGAAGGTGGGGTGGAAAGGAGGGTCGGGAATTTTAAACTGACCGTTGGTCTGGGGTGAGGTAGGGGAGGGGGGAAGGTGACTGTTTTCAGGTGCTCGGAGGGTTTTTTCCCCGATTAGCTGAGGGAGGTCAAGGATCGGAGAATGGAAGGGAAAAACATGGTCATTAGTAATAACATCTTTCCTACTAATGGCAGAAACGATGTACAACTGTTCCCAAATATCCATTTTTTTCCCTTTATTAACCCGTTGCAGCATTTCTAGGATGAAGTCAGCCCGGTGTCAGAAAAAATAAAAAATACAAATTATGCCTTAGGTTATACGGGAGTGGTTACGACCCAGAAGAAGATATAGGGTTGAAATCTTAATAAAATAAAAATTTCTTACAAATTAAAGTTATTAAGCAATATTGTGAGACGTTATATGGAATATTCAGTGAGCTATACATAGACGAAGGAAGGAGAAACATTGGAGAGGGACAGTGAAAGACAATGATTAGAAAATGAAACTTACAGAAAAATAAGCCTGTGTGATTCCATCTTTTTTACCCCTTAAATTCTACCGCATTCCTCAATGAACAGAGTATACTTTTAAACAAAGTCTTTGCCGAATTTCTGCGTGGTTATAAAATAATAATAAAAATTTTCAATGCTCTGAAATAATCTAATCTTATAATGTTTGAATACTTGGCAAATAGAAAGCATGAATTTATTCTAAAGTTGCTGAGAGATGTGAATTTTTTTCCACTATATGACGCAGCAATGCATTCTTACATTCGAAGAATAATATTTAAGCAGGTATTCGGAATACATGAATTTTATCTCCTATTCCACGAGACTACGTCGTACCTCTGAAACTTATCTCCCGAACATTTTGGGAAAGGGCCTGAACTCCTCGAACCCTACTTGCTGAGGCCTTGTGGGGAAAGTTAAATGATATTGAGGAATAGGATATTTTTTCACTTTTACCACTATTTCACTCTAATGAGTAGCGTCAACAAAACATTATGTAAGTACACTTCTTCGTTTTTCACCCTATTCGTCTTTTGATCTTCAGCATTCGCCGCCAGCACCGATTCTCGAAAGCTTCAGGCCTTCACTGGACAGCTTTTGCGTTGTCCAAGTTTCCGATACATAGAGTGCCACTGCTCTCATGAATATTTTCACACATCCGTTTCCGCGTCGCCACTCAGCTCTTAAATCAAAGCGCCGCCCCATCTTGGCTTGGACTATATTTCTGGATGATAACAAGATAGCACTTTTTCCACAAATTTTACATATGCATGTACTTTATGATGACTTAGCAGTGGAAATTCGTGGCACCAAAGTTAAATTTGTGGACAAAAGTGCCACTTATCTTGTTTTTTTTCGACCAATATGTATTATTTCCACCACTTCTAGCCATCTTCAGTCAATTTTATTGGCCTACACTATTAGTTACGCCAGCCGAGCCTTGTAAAAAACCAATAAAGTTTCCTAAATTCCATGCAAATATAAAAATTTGCCGATGAATTATGATTTCTGTCGCTTTTTAAAAACGCAAAAAATGTCTACTTTCCGTGCAAATGCAGAAATTTGCCTATGTGAAATCACCTCGACCACCTTATGCGAGGCAAGAAGTAGTGCCGCAGACTACGGCTCAGGGACCGAAGGGGGGCGGGAGGGACACGGAGGAGAGACCGTGAAATGCGACAGCCGCTGCAGCGCCTGAGGACCGTGGAGGCTCACCGTGGAAAGTCGGGTGGGCGTCCGAGGGCGAGGTGACGGCGGGGCGTATTGAGGTCACGCGGAGGGGAATGCTACGGCCGGGTGTGGGCGGAAAAATAAAAAAAAAGAACACGAGTCCCGGAGCACCGAGTATTGCGCGAGGAGTGGTGAGGAGGCCCACGGTGGGTTCCGCCGCGCTGAGCGTTGTTGTCTCCCTGCGTTGTCAGCAGAGTGGCGTGCCGGATCGCCATCAGCGCGGGGAGTGCCGCGCCGAAATTAAAATAACACTGAATCAATCAACTACGAGAAAGGGCGTGTAGTGTGGATTCCACCGCATATCTCACCTCACGCACGGTCTTATGACTGTTCATTCATCAACAGTAATAACGGTTCTATTTTACCGATTCATTGTGGGCTCAACTTTTCATTCACTACCTCAACTTCCAACAAATCGCAATCTTCAAGATAAAAAAAATTGTTAAAAACTCATAAGTTTGTTGACACCTGGGTGGGTAAATTCGAAATCTGTGAACCATGAAAACGTTGGTGTGAGATTATGTTACCTGTTCTAAGATTCCAAAAAAATATCGCCATCTACCTTTAAGTTGTCTGAATATCTCCAGCAACGTTTAACTAAAATTTATAGTATTCTCGAAGAGATTAACGGCTCGGGTCTATATCCCGCAACAAGCCGAAGTGGGTAGCATGGGGCTAAGTAGTTAGATACAGGACACAACAACTTCGTGGACGAGTTGGTAGGTTCAATATAAGGTTCAATTCTGCCTTCATTAATTGATGTAAATTTATCTCTTCCAATTATATCCAGCAAGTGTGATGACTTCTCATCTCAAGGACCAGAGTCCGCATCCAGGAGGATTTTCATAGGATACATCGTTTTCCTACTGTCTACTGAGCAGCGTAGTGAAGCCAATGGCGCGAGGAATGGCGTTCAGGCTGGGCGGCAAAATTACACTGAATCAATCACTACGGGATGGTCAAGTAGTCTGGATTCCGCTGCACGTCATCTATGAACGCAGTTTTTACCCATTCATAGTGGGCTTACCAGGAACAGAGCTGAAAAAGTTCGAGGATATGTTCGGTATGGAAGAGAAATATTAGGTTCAATACTTTATGCATCCATGCATGCATGCATCTGTCTTTCTCTCTTACCATTCCATGCATCCTGCTCGTGCCTTAGTTCCTAAGGACCAGGGTTCGAGTATAGGAGATATTTCGGTGGATAGCCGTTTGGTAAACGTGTGCAGTGTGAGGTGCAAAACTGTGCAGAACACTCCAGTAGTCGCGTATGACTTTGATCCGTTGTCATCATGGTGACTTTCGTTGAAAGGCAGGGTAACACCGACGATGGGTTTTTCGACGCTTTATCCTCACAGAATTTCCATTGCGGCGTAAATGATCCTTAGCTTTTGGAGGTAACTGCTAAATACTATCCTTGAGGTTCTTACTTTCCGTTCCTGACCCTTTTACCACCATTGTATACGTTAATGAACGTTATTGTCTATATATTAAAAAACAAAAGACCTATCGCAAAATATCTCCATATTTTATGCCTTTAATACTGGACTTATTAGACTTTCTTTAAGTATGTGCATGAAAGGTATATAATGAGCTCATAAACGTAAGCTCGGCCTTCAAAATATGATGCCTTGATACCATAATCCATTGCTTTATTGACTTCTTGTAATTTAAATTCATTTTCTGACAAAATATTTTGCAATCCTCAATTTTCAAATCCCCTTTGTGAGCGGGGGTTCACAACCCCTCCGAAATGCTTGGAATGTCTCACGTGTAAATGATCCCCCTCACGAAATATACCCCATTCATAAAAAAAACCACCCTCGGCATAAATTATTTTCTGGTTACGGCCTTGGTCCAGCAACAAACTAAATCAGAATAGTAATTGTGAGATGAAAAGCTCCAACAGCCGTATCGTATTCTACTTGTCCGTTTTACACCTACCCGGGTACTACTGTATTGATTTGCGGGAATGGACTAAAGACCGAAGTGACCAAACACAGCCTTTTAACCGGCAAACCTTGATAGCCACTCACTCCTACACAAGTGCACACAAAGACACACAGGCTAAAGATGATAGGAGAATAAATTCAAGAAGAGTGGATCAAGATGCATAATGAGACAAGATAGGTGAGAACAGCGCTATTACGGCCTACAAGAAGCCCTTTTCAACGAAAAGTAGTATCTTTACAACATCACAAGGTTGAAGTGATGGGCAAGAGTAGACATAACCAGAATAAATAGGAAAAATGAATGTGGGGAAGAAGAGGGTAACGTGTTGGTGGGCTGTAAATTATTTTTCTTACTTTATTTAAATTTTAAATAAATTTATCATAAAAACCTTTATTCGTATTTTTTATTCTGGAGTTCGTTTAACAATAACGGTTCGATTAAAAAAACTTCGGCCCTCCAACATTCAGACGCAAGTAATAGGTACTAAGCATTAGCTTTGAAAGAATCACCCTCCCTATATCAATATTGAAATTTGCTGAGAAAACGAATTATTACGGTTTCCGCATTAATTGAAGCACAACCATAAAATAGTCTTGTTCTTTCCACAATGTGCTCAGATTCAAGTGCTGTTTAGAGTTAGTTACGCGTAAGCTATACGAATTTTCATTTAAGCATATTTAAAAAATATCTCAAAAAAGTGGAAGGAAAGAAAATTAAATAATTTGATATGACTTGAAATTTTCAAACTGACTTAATGATCCCCCTCAAAAGGCTCTTTCATATCCGAGAGTACAAACGTGCTGCATTATTAAGAGTTTCTTGCGGGCATTCACGAGTAGGTTTCACAAAGCTGTAAGTCAAAGCGGTTTGCTCACTCTGAGATTTCTAACGCCGTAAAACCGTTTAAGCAGTTCTCACCCATGCCTTCGCATGATGGCGTGTGATTCAAAAAGTTTTTATTGCGTATTTGAGCGCTCTTTTAGAGCCTTGTAAATTGGCTTACAGCGCCGTGAAACGGACCTCCGAGGTCTTTCATTGAAATGAACGTGAAGGCGACAGTGATTCTTCCATTTCCCACCTTATCAAAACTGTACACCAACCAACCTTTTAAAGATTTATTTTCCGATGCATTTTTTCAGCATTTGAAGAAAAGAAACTGATTTCACATATGGATCAGGGCTTCTATTAGTGAAATGCAGGCGTTTCAAAAACATGCACGCCTGCTCAATCTGCACGTGATGAACTTTTTTTATATTCGGAAAAAAATACTGAAAACTTTCGCGTATCCTTTCAAACGTACTGAAAACTTTCACGTATATTTCAAGTACCTGCCACTTTTACTGGAATTTAAGTTAGGATAATCGCAAACTTTGCTTTCTAAATCATGAATATTAATCGTCGACTAATATCAATACACTATATCATTTTCAAGGATAGTCTCACAAGTCTTGAAAATGAGAAGGCAAAGTTTGATATTTTTTCTAACTTAAAATTGAACTCAACAAGGTGGAGGCCACAAAAATGTTGTGCATTTTTACTGATATCTTGAGAGTGTCTTCGTCTCCCAAACTGCTGATTGATAGTTAATGCTACCCTCCCGCTAAGATCTGGCTTGATAAATTCATATTAATTTTTATTTTTGATGAAAAATTTCTGTTGAAATCAGGGCTTTGTTTATTTTCTGAAATTGTAATTTAATTTAGTTTCGTTATGTTTTTGAGTATGCCTGATAAAAGAGCAGTGTTGAATTTACCTCAGCGATGTGTTAAGCTAAATTCAATTGGACTGAATGACGTCAATTGGACTTCCGTGGTTGTTTGCGTTCGGAAAGTTCGCCTGAAGCTAATTTTCCCGCATCAAGCTTATTTATTTGAAGAAATGAAATATTCAATTCATCCTCCAGTATTTCTAAAAATGTCAGAAACTACAATGAAAAATAACGGATTTGATTATAATGTACTATCAGACCGGATATTTCCTGAAATATAGATAAAATTAAAATTGCTTCCGAAATGGCTTTTAGTAAGAGTTAAATAATGTAAACACGGCATAAATATATCTAAAAATGAAAAATGGCATCCACGTTAAAATCCTCGACTGAGTTAGCGACCACCTTCAACGATTCGATTCGTAAATTTCAATCCCGCGTCATCTAATCAGCAAATCCATCGGGAGGACATGTAAATGCACCTCTCAATCGGTCATGCGCGATGCAATTTGATATTTACGGCTCCATTAGGGACCCGTGAAGGTATTTCTGCCAAGTTGACAGATTTCGTGACACATTCGTGGGTTCCGGCGTGCTGCAGAGGGCTCGGCGAGCCGTATCGGTTCCGCGGTTAGGCACGCCGCCTCTCGCCTCCAGTCATGTACTGAGGGCGCTTGCTTTCACGGTTCTTCGAGACTGCAAAAAAATACACTCCCGCCTTGGGAAAATTCCCACTGAATTACCATGGAGGCACTACGCTTCCTTTTTCAAGAAACTTTGGCGTTGGATACACCCGTACAGTTCAATTCGACAAATTAGGTAAGGGAATTACAAATATCGTTTATGAAATGTTAAGGATTTACACGATTTATATGATTTGATGCTTTCCCGGCGAATAATGTTGGTCAGTTCTTCTTGCGTTCCCCAATGGGTTAATTTCTCCATGACAGCCAATGTTTCAAGCTCCGACTCGGGACTCAGCCTCAGGGCTGCTGTACGTTGTTTTATTTATTTCAACAACACTCAGCATCCCTTAGGATGATCCACGAGTCATAGCTTGAAAAGTTGGCTATTATGGATAAATTAACCCGGTGGGAATCCCGAGAAGAGTTTATCCACGATTAAACCTGATTTGATATCGGAACGGGTCTCTAATTATACTCTCACAAATCTATACTCAACTCACAAAATAATGGAATATTAATCAACAACATCGATTGAAGAGCACAGTATTTTATCGCGCCAGCCAGTTGAGAAATTAGTTCTGAGGAAACTAGAGAATCCGCGGGATAGTGAAGTGAGCAACTTTCCCTAGACCGCTCTAGGTTTCTGTTAATACCATGATTCTCTGAATTAGTGAGAAAAGAGGGAAATTAGTAGAAAAGAGGGAAGGTAAAATGGGAGTTTTAAATTATAGACGTAAACAAGGAAGATTCTTAAAATATTTTAGGTCCATTATAGTTATAAATATTGCCACTGACTTTTAAATATACATTTTGAATGCGTACGGGTGATGCATCCTTTAAAGTAAATCTCATCTCTGAAGAGGTCATTTTGTAAAAAAATAACCTTAGTTGAGATCTGTGTGTTCCAAAATGTACCATAGAAAGCTAAATTATTACTGTAAGCTATGGCAAATGTGAAAAGATAATTGGTAGTAAGTTCAAAATTAACATCTATTCTGTTGCAACATGCTCACTACAGTCCTATTTTCTTGTATTGAATCGCAGTCATTTGTGTGTAGAGTTTTAATGCAACGCTTATACGTAGCAGTTTAGCAGGAGCATAGGGTTATATGCTCATCATGATTCTTTTGCTGCAATAGAGCGAAATATTTCGGTCTCGTTACCATAGATAATACTTGATAGACTGGGACTTATTAAAATAGTTTTCGCAGTCACTCTCCGTCATATGAACGAGGAATAAATATATCACGTCCAGTTTAGAACATTGTATAACAAGGAAAAATAAAACTAGGCTGCCAGTCACCGTAGTTCTACCATGAATGGAGTTTCCCATGGCATCCGCGGCAATTAATTCACTGAATTAAAAAAGAAATCACCTGGATGGAGGGGTTAATGATGCCCATTTGCTCCTAATTTGAATTCAATTATATTATGATTGAGATACTTACCCCATGTGTTTTCACAAAGAAAATTATAAGTCAGGCCAATACCATTGGCATGATCTTAGACTAAATGGAATAATAAAAATAATGGAAAATAAAATAAAAATTAGTAATTTCATCAATAAATATCTCATATTTTGCTAGATTTTTCGGATGAAATATTATCGCACTTCTAATATCTGCGGCCATGATTACCAAATAAGCTTTAAAAATGTGTAGAAAAAACAAAATCAATTAGCCTTTCAATTCTCATATCTATGCATAAATTGATTACAAAACATGTTTAATTTTAATATGTTTTACATCTAAATTCAGACATTGCAAGTCAACCACTCTTTCAGTGCTTTATCTTGGTTCAAATATTGATTAAAATTGTTGCAAGTGTGTGACTATCACATGTTCGGATAAGGAGGCAAGGTTTTTTCTTCGGCAACTCCGCATTACGAGGGCTATTATTCAAATTGAATTCAAAATCGATAGTAATAGGAAAATAGTTTCAAAAGCGACATTATTGCGTCCCGATGATTTCCTTCCCCCATCCTTACATTACAAAAATATTTATCTTTCCTCCCCCTTTCTTTGGCAATCTGTAAGTTAAAATACTAGCCTCAGCTCAAGGTTTCTTGAAGAGCTTATCCGCTGAGTGAAAATAGGGACTCATCCTCTCACTAGGAAATAAAAGGTAGAATACTTAGGCGCTTGTAGCCCTAAATATTTCCGAAACGTTCAAATAATATGATAGCGGTGTCCCTAGCAGCCATTTCTTTTTCAAAGCACTAGTGCTCCAGATAGATGATGGGATTAAATTATAAGCATGACTTACCAACAGTGACCTCTAGTGCCCTCAGATTTTAACCGATATTTTTTGTAAATATGTATATTCTAAACTGACTTTTTAAAAAGTTTAAATTCCTCCCAAATACCTCCTCCTTATCATGATTTCTAATTTTTATAAAAATGAAATTTTCTCCTCTTGTAAAGAAATTTTGGCACCCTCTCCTCCTAGAAATTGCACATCTGGTCCTACAGAGAAAGACCGCGATAATTGTGCTCCGTTGAAATGTATGGTACATCACGAATATTTTATTTTTTTAGATCATATCATTACGACATTTAGATTGAGCTGTCACTGGAGCTTAAGCTACTGAGGAAATATATGAAATTTGAGCAATTCAAAAAGCGCTAAACACATAGTCTTATTTTGTATGTTTTCCCGTTTAAAGTGCCTAGTAGCCAGACATTCCGTGAGTCACTAGACTGGGCCCGCCTAGCTGCAACTAATCCAATACGCGGCGTATAACGAGCGATCGGGCATTTCATTACTTAAAGTTCAGTTCTCATAGCTAAGGGTCGAACATTATCGATGGAACCAGTCAATCAGCGAGCTTCCACTTCAAAAAAAAGTGTGTGGGTACCTGGCCTCATGGCCAAAGGCATTGATCATTCTTCCCCCCTTTAAGGAGACTGGTGCGAGAAATGAATAATTTTCGTCCAAGGTGATTTTCATGAAAATTGAAAAATATACTCATGGAACACCTTTTCATCGTCTGCGGCTCACAAAATGACTTTACAAACTGTATTTTCGAGAAATAAGATTTTAAAATAAGCATCCATACTGAGTCTCTTGTGGCGACACACAAAAAGCTAGGGAAAAATTTAATTACTGTTAGCATATAAATATTATTCTGGCAAATACATTTTAAAGTGTTCATTACATCACAAGAACATAAAAATGTACCTAAGTCACCGTTTTGAGGTGTTGTAAAATTAATGCTGAATTTGTAGTAAAATCACGTTACTCATATCAAATTGCACCACAATTGGCAGAATTAGATGAAAAAAGAACAGTAAAAAAAAGGAGAAATTTCCCACAGTCTGTCTACCCTTATCCCAATTTTCAACCTCGCTGTTTGCTATCAATGATAGAAAAATTTGTTTCCAAAAAAAATACACGAGAAAGATTCGTTTTTGATCGAGCATCGCAAACGTATCTCCTTAATCCGAGCAGATATCAAGAAGGATAATTCTGATTTAATTTGAAATACGAGAGCTAAATGGGAAGGTTTATCAATGCCTGATTAAAATTTAGCGGAATATGAAACCTGGAGTTATCTAGGTCATATATTATGCCATCATGAACTACTTTCCCTTAATGTAACTTACAAACATTCTCCAGCAAAAGTTTTGGCTGTACCAGTGTACCACTTTAACGCTAACCAGACATAAAACCGGCCCAACGCATTTTAAGTCGAAGATTCCTCCACTGAACTCCCCTCGATGGAAAAAATAGGCCTCAAAACGGTAGGGAGACTGTAGAATTCTCGGGATACAACCACTCTCTCTTCCCGAGAAAAGGCTGCCTTAAAGTTCTCTCCTCCCGCGCTGCATCACACCGCGACGACATCCGCTTTGACAAAACGCACAGATCTTGGCGACCGCGAGGGAATGTGAGAGAGAGATGTCAAAAGCGGGTCGAAGGTTTCGGAAGGAAAAGCAAAGCCTAAACTAACGACTTCAATCTCATTGTTCCCAAGCTGACGCACTCTGAAAGTCACGAAAATCGTCCCTACGCCGTCAACGCGACTGCTCGCCTTGAAATTGAAATGTGAAAATTTTCCTCCTCGTGGTGCACCCGCGCGTGCAGAGTTTCAGTGCGCGCTTAAAATTTTTTTACTAGAGCATTGCAAATTGTTTTGCTTACACTAAAGGGGGGAAACGAAGAGGCCGAGGGGACAGATGGAAAGAAATGGTGTACCCTACCGTGACTTTGCAGGCTGGCTGAGTCGCTCCATCATGTAATTTTCCTTCACTTAAGCTCCCTCTCTACAGAATATATGACGATCAGCTGAAAGACAGTTGGCTACGGATCGAAAGACATGGGCTCATGTGTGTCCGCCCTTCTAATGGTTAGAACAGACAACAGGCGGTTTTTTTGTCGAAAAAAGAAACTGTTTTGCAAAAACTATCGCGGGTGAAAGTAAAGGGAATATTAAGTTCCTTTTTTGGAATGCTGCAGAGAAATTTTTCGGCAATCGTAAATCATACGTCGCAAATAAGTATGATACATATTTTTCCCCTCTGTCCCATTTGCCTGGTACCTTAAAAATACCTCCATAAAATAATTATAATTTTCCTGTTTTTTTCTTGGGATTCATCCCCAATGGAGTAATTTGCGCAAAAATCTTCAACAATATTTGTGACAGTTTATTCTATTTAGAATTAAATATTGAGGGATACAAAATATTATAAAACATTAGGTTCACTACCAGGTGTAGTTTCTTTGAGGACCTATCTTATTGCACTACCATCCTTAATGACCACATGAGCACAACACCAAGCATTAGGGTGTCCCAAAAAAACACTTTTTTGGAAATTCCAAAATCGTCACTCGGATTTCGATGACCCTCGGGTATACAAGGACAGGCAAAAAAAGATTTTCGAAAAAGTTTAAATAATTAGGTAGCGAGGGGCGCCTAAATACCAACACCCTTAATTTATCATACGATTTCCCAAAAAATGTCAAATTATGGGTAATCAGGGTACGTTGTGGCCCTTTGGGTTGAAAATTACGTCGGTTTTTGCGTATCTTTCACCACTAAGGCTTTGCGGCCCGTGCAGCCTGGCGCCAAGAGTGGCGCTAAGCGATGCGGCTCGCGCGACGCGGCGCAACTGACGGCTGAGGCGGTCCCCCTCCCCTCCCACACCACTCCTCTTCACCTGCCGTCGCCCGCCATGTTCGCATGCTTCAGTGACTCTGTCTCTCTCTCAAATTCAGATTTTGAACTCCTTTCGTAGACCAAATCATGTCGGCACGTATGGTAATAATCAATCTTATCCTTATTTTGGAAAATCGTTATAAATTTGTTAGCCTACTGAGAAAATTATTCAACAAAACCAGGTTTCAGTTGAACAAGCTCTTTCCTCGTACCCCCATTTAGCATTTACCGAAGTTGGGAAGCAATCTGCAGTAAATATTGCTTTTGTTCTTCGTCGTTAGAGATACTGCTATTTAATTCTATGATTGGGGCCACCCCCTCTCGGCCACATCATTCACCACCTTGAACTGTTTGATGTGATGTCGAACTGTTTAGTAGCTTTCTGTTGTTTCCCAATTCTTAGGATATTTGTTGAGAAATTCATGCGATAGCTCATAATAAAACATTCGTTGAACTTGATGAAACAAAAAATGATAAATCTTACCTGTGCACGTTTCTAGTCACGGGCAATTTTTTCAGAGATTGAACGAAATCATTTTCACGTTCATGCATTCGTTTCATCATTTTTATTTTGATGTGAAACGGCTTGATTGTCAAACGATTTATGAGAATAGTTCCTGGCTTAGCTTTTTTCGTTTGTTCCAAAGTTCGATCTGCTTCTTACGACCTTGGATCACATTCCACCTTTCTATGGCTGGTATCCGAGCTCTACCGTAAATCACGAGAGCAGTATGTACCCGTTAAATAGCACTAACGCTTATTGTGTGCTTCAACTTTCTCATTTGGAATAATAAAACTGATAGTAGATCACGCAATTTTGGTATGTGCTTGGTGTACGAAATTCAGATTTCTCTTTTATCCCGAGGGCGAAGATATCGCGGGCTCTTCTGATCACCTTCTTGGCTCCATGTCTATAGTTGATAATGGCTTCCGGGTGCAGCTGCGTGTTGCGCTTTGTCGTGCAAGCTTTCGCGACCGTTGCAGGACGCATCATCAGGCGATGAATGTTCATCGCCTGATGATGCGTCCTGCAACGGTCGCGAAAGCTTGCACGACAAAGCGCAACACGCAGCTGCACCCGGAAGCCATTATCAACGATGCCCCTCGCTGCGAAAACCTACGTTCAAAGCTATCCATGTCTATAGCTCAAACACAAACCACTATGTTCCTAGTATGCATACGCTTTTACACACTTAGACGCAAATTGGAAATGCAAGCGTTTAGAACGTATTGCAGAGCAAGAGTAAAGCCCACTGAATAACAGCACGATTCAGTAGACACGAAGCTGCCCCACAATGAACTGACTTCGCAATTCACAATGAAGGTCCGAAAGAGAACGGGGCGTAAGAATGTAATACCATGCTAATTACAGCAGTGGTATTAGCTTCTGTCCTTTCGCAGAAAAATGATTTTATGGCTTGGACATCAGAACTTTCAAAACCCTGTCTGGCGGGGCAGGAAGGTTATAAACTATGGAGGGTCAATGAGAGAACCCTTAATAGTTGCTGCTAACCCTAGTGCCTCAGTAAATTCCATGATTCATATCTACCAGAGGTCCGTGTTGTTACATTGAATTCGCAAAAGGTGAGGAAATGCGCCGTGAGGACCAAAAGCATAATCTGTTGCAGTTTGTATCTCAGTCTCGAAAAATGGCAGGACAAATAACGGAGAAAGATAAACGATTTAAGTTTTTCCTGGTAACGGAGAAAGAGCTTCTGGACATGAGTAGGATTGGATAAGTGAGGAAGATAGGGTGCGGAGGGAGACGGTCTCAGCCGTGGTGGTCCTAATAACAGAATTCAATATCAGTATCTCAAACGACGAAGAACAAAAGCAATATTTACTGCAGATTGCTTCCCGACTTCGGTAAATGCTAAATGGGGGTACGAGGAAAGAGCTTGTTCAACTGAAACCTGGTTTTGTTGAATAATTTTCTCAGTAGGCTAACAAATTTATAACGATTTTCCAAAATAAGGATAAGATTGATTATTACCATACGTGCCGACATGATTTGGTCTACGAAAGGAGTTCAAAATCTGAATTTGAGAGAGAGACAGAGTCACTGAAGCATGCGAACATGGCGGGCGACGGCAGGTGAAGAGGAGTGGTGTGGGAGGGGAGGGGGACCGCCTCAGCCGTCAGTTGCGCCGCGTCGCGCGAGCCGCATCGCTTAGCGCCACTCTTGGCGCCAGGCTGCGCGGGCCGCAAAGCCTAAACGGTGAAAGATACGCAAAAACCGACGAAAATTTAGCCCAAAGGGCCACAACTTACCCTGATTACCCATAATTTGACATTTTTTGGGAAATCATATGATAAATTAAGGGTGTTGGTATTTAGGCGCCCCTCGCTACCTAATTATTTAAACTTTTTCGAAAATCTTTTTTTGCCTATCCTTGTATACCCGAGGGTCATCGAAATCCGAGTGACGATTTTGGAATTTCCAAAAAAGTGTTTTTTTGGGACACCCTAACCAAGCATCTCAGCTGTATTTTAGCTAAAATTCTTGATAGCTCCATTGTTACTGCAAAGAAATATAAGGGGGTTTCCAGGGCCCGCCGAAACGAAAAGATTAAGCAATTAAGTTGTCTCCCTCAAGCCTCATTGCGCTATCGTCGTACTTCCTTTCCATCTACCAGAACTATCGTACTTCTTTGATGGTTTAAAGTCCGAATTTATTTCGAATATACGATATGATGCGGTATTATTTAAAGTATTTAACGTAATTTAACATTGACATACTCCCCCTTAGGAATCTATGTACGCTAAATATTACGAATCAAAGGAATTTGGTCAATGAAAAAAGGCAAGAAATCTTCAAGTTCTTTGGTTTGATACTCTTTCCAGGTGAATTCTTTTGAAGGTTTTTTAATTTCTTCCAGTCAATGCAAACTTCATCATCGTTCTTACGGAAGGTATGAAATAACTATTTAATAGTATTGGGAATAAACAAGGCACTCAATGCAGTCGTTGCAGCTGCTATTAAGGCCATTGATGAGGTGGACAACAAAGCAACTAAGCATTAAGACTTCTTATTACTCAATTCCAAAATTTAGCTAATGCCAACTAGACTAATTTGTCGGTAAAACAACAATTTTAGGGCTATTAACGAAGGAAAAATTGCCGAATAAATATTTATTCATTCTGGAAGTATGTGGCAAAAAGGAAAGAGGACTAGGACCCGCAGTTACCCTAGTATTTTGAGGGTAACTCAAAGATAACCAAGAGAGAAAATGTACCTACTCATTACAGATAGGTTTTCTTCTTCCAATAAAAACAAGCAATTTTTAATTGTATATGAGTCTCGAACACCTTGGCTTTCTTATCTATGAACAATTTATGGTATTGGGCCCACATCACACCTGGGAAAAGGATAGTGAAACATTTAGATGGGTGAGTTTAGGGAAGAAAGTAGATATGGCCTTCCGAGCCTTGTACCATACTTTGAATATAGTGATTGTTTCTCATACGCCGAGGGTGTAAATTTAAAAAATAAAAGTACTGAAATTGTATTTACACTTATTTAAAAAAATATAAGTAAGTAATAATTCCTTAGAAATGTGAGTGCGAATGGTTCACAGATAAGGAAGCATGTGGGTCAAAGGAAATGAAGAATTCGTTGAAGAGCATTTGAAAACTCAGCGGTAACTCTGAAGGCAGAGGTTAGTGTACCAAAAATAGCTTTTCTTTGTCACCTTTCTGCAGCATAGATTTGTTTCAGAAGTTATTATTACCCAGTGAACAACAATTTTCATACATTAACCCAGCAATAAACCAAGTTTATGCCTAGGATTTCTTCTTGTAGCGTACCATGTCTATAATGTCATGCTTCCATTTCTTCTGCTTCCACGTCACTTCCTTCGATGCTACACAGTAGAAAAAACTAGTTGAAATTAAAGTGTATTTGGATTTGTCGAAAGCAAAGACTTATTGGGTTTACTTTCTCGGAATAGATTTCATGGGGGCTTTGAGGGTGGGGGTTGAGGGAGGTTAGAAGGGGCACCCCCTATAAAAACGGGGAGTTCAGAAAAAAAAAACACTCCTGAATATGCATATTACATCATGTTGACACTTAAATTTTAACTTTAAGCAAATACAGTTATTATATATCATATGCAGACAATATGTTAAAGTATTTTTTTTCTCTAATGCTTTGACGGTGGGATACATCCCCTCATCCCCCATGTTTACGACCCTGATCGGCAGTAATGAAAGAAATGATGAAGAGGCCATTCTCTACCTCTTCCGACAATCGTAGATGAACGGGGTCTAGCAGGACCGTCAAATGTATCAAAAGTATGAAACAGAGAAGAGGTAATAACCCCGCAGTCTACTCATCTCGAGGTATACCGCCCATTTCTCGCCTGTTTACCCACTCCCCCCTCCTCTTTCCCCTCCACGCTGCTCCCCTCCCCTTCGCTGACATCTCGCGCACTTCCCCCTCCGCATACATATCTCGCACCTCACCAACGGCGAGAGAATATTATGACGATTCCCCCGTTCCGTGACCCACTTTTCCATTCAGGCGCCCTTCCGCGGTCGACGGCAAAGATTTAAAAAAGTATATGTGAGTAAATATACACATATCCGGCAGATCTGCATGCGATAGCTGCCTCCCATTTAGTTATTTGAGAAGATGGTTCGTGTACCAGCATTGTTGAAGATACTTGAGTAAATTTATGCGGGGTAATTTAATTCTAGCGAGGAAATAAGAATGCGTAACCATAGCCTTTATTGAATAATACGAAAATTGGTTAGACGAAGGCCTTCGCTCAATTTTCCTTTAGCTAATCTTTTCACATCAACATATTATCATCTACTGGGTTATCATAAACGAATGGTGCGGTTTTGAGCATGGTTCAATTGAAAACAGAATAAATTACAATTTATGTTTTTTTATCTTTCGAATTCGTCATCTGTAACAGTTTTATAAGTTATTAATAATTTTTAATAAGTGCGCCCTCAGTCGCTCGCCAAAAGAGAAATTCGGCGTCGGCATTAGTCTGCTCTTAACGAAAGGCGCCAAGGGGACCACGGCTTAACGTTCCATCCGACGCGACGGACGAAAAGCTGCACTTGTAGTGCCTTCCTGCACAAGCCGGAATTTAGAATCTTTAGACTCCGAAGAATCTATGCCACCTTATCCCTAATATCTTCCTATGAATTACTGAAACTGCAACATATGGTAACCCTGTATTTTACATCTTTTATTACCTGCACAAGCCATCTTACCCGAGACCTTCCCTTGCCTTTCTTCCCTTCAATTCATCCTTGAATGATTGCCTTCAGCAAGCCATTATTTCTCATAATGGCAGATCAAGTTCTCCCGCCTTCCTCTCAAAGCTTTCAACAGACTCATGTTTCTCTTTTTTCCTATTCGTCTACTCTTTGGGGCCTCCATATTGCCCTCACGTCCATCCCTTTTAGTGTCCATCATTTTCCTTGAGCGCCATATTTCGATAATACGAGTGAGCCTAAATAACATTAATATAATGTCGGTTTTAAAATTAAATAATTCGGTAGAATGTAGCATCAGACAAGTAAAATTTCAGGGCCACACCATGCTGTAATAAAAATCCGTTTCAAAGGTGGACTTTGTCCCATATGAGTCACTATTTTTTTACATTTCAGTATTTTGACTTAAGCTTTACAAAATAGCTTTCTCTTTCTCTCAGCGGTGCGTGAAGTCAGTTCCTTACATTAGTTACTGCATTAATGGATGAATTGTTTGAAACTGCGATTGTCCATGATTCGAAGGCAGCTGGGAAAAACGTAATGCACAATGAATGAATAATAATGCGTAAGAGGTAACTTACCAAACAGAAAAAAACCGTAATACATTTAGGACAAATTGGAGGAGCATGTATATCACTTGGGCGCTGCATCAGGCATCCTTGGATAGCCGTGAAGAACGATCGCAAATGCATCTGGTAATAATTCTAATAGCGAAGGGTGAAAGGGTCTTCGTGGGAAAAATAGGAAATCCAACCCTGAAAAATTAAACAAATAACTTGAACTCTATACATTGTATGACACTCAAACCAGATGATAAAAAATATTGGCATACACAGATAGAGGTTAATCAATTTATTAAGAAGGTTCCAGAAAATTCTCCTCCACGAATCGATCTAATATTTTCCTATGCTAAAAATATCACGCATATGGATGACTTGCCTGAAATAGAATAATTAAATTAATATCCAAAGTCTACAGATTCTGCAGAAATTGCATCTTTTATAATCAAATTTGCAGCCATAAAATTCTAATAGGTATTTCACACTTCACAGGAAAATGACAGTTTTTGAGCATGATTTTTATAGGTAAGGCTGTCTTACTCTGTTAGTTAGTCCAATATGGCTGCTGGAATTTTATTCCATGGGTATTTTTGTTTAGACCTTATGTGTACTAATCAAATAAATCATCCAAATTCATTCAATGTTGAGGAAGAATCTTCTAAAGCGGCCAACATAAGCCAAAGACACACAGGTGGAAGAAACATTGTCGACAATTTAGTGGTGCGTCCGTAAGAAGTCACTCTGCATAGCGAACATTCCATAGGAAATCATTCGCCATGACCTAGAATCGACCTTCAAGGCTCCAATTTTCTCTCGAGAGATAGGTGAATTTTCCTCGGGAGTTTCTAATACAAGTTAAGGAGAAAATTTCCTTTACTGCATTTTATGATAGTGACTCATTAAGCGGATACAGATATGAGTATAGAGAGATGAATCAGGCTTAACCTGGTGGAATTCCATCACATTGTAAATTAAAACTTAACTGGTAATTTTGCTATTACAAACGGTTAAGTATGAAGCTAGCAAAGATAATTGCTCAACATGAATACACGCTTGATTTAAAACCATTACTACTAAGCAGTGTTTACAAAAGGAGCACATATCGTATTGATTATCACAGCGATTAAAGACCATACAAAAATCCGGACCACTTCCCCACTATTTTCCCATAAAAAATGTTTTTTTTTTTTTAAATGGCGTGTGCCCCTCTGAAAACTCTAACTTATGCAACCCGCTATTTATCCTTAGTCGCAAATTAGTCGATAGGGTCAGGTCATTTTGCGTTATTATTTCCGCGCCATGAGTATTTTAAAGAGTAATAATTCCCATTGTATTATTTAGTTTTATAAACATTCCTACCTATCGCCAAGTTGAGAACAGCTTAAAAAAATAACGATTCTGTTACACCTCAGCAGCTACGTAATGTTAAAAATAGAAAACATACAGTCCACTTTAAAAAAAAATGCATCGTGAATTTTTGTAGACACTGAAAATAGCTGGCACGAGAATGAAATTAATCAACCATCGGAATTCCATCCCTCCATGCAAATTAGACCAGCTTCGAATTAAATCTCCTGCATTCCTTTCTACTAGAAAGCTAGTTGGATACGTCGCTGTGCATCAACTTGCACTGGAGCTGATTGCATTTTCCGGCTCCGAATATTTTCCCTCCATTCGGAGCCGCGAGGCGTGAAAATCCCCTCCCCGGCTTGTCGCCCTCGTCGCTCCGCGGACCGTGCATCTGGCGCGGCCGATGGGTGTGGCAGCCGAGAGCCCAGTTTGTTTTCCGTTACGATTCCGGGGAAAAGGGAACACTGCTGTTTTTATTTCTTAAACACCGCATAACACTTCGAGGGATCCGCGAAGAATGGGCTGTGGCAAAAATTTGGGTCGTTACCTCTTTCCCGGTTATTGTCGAACCTGTGATCACGCGGCGGGTCTTCTGGCAGCTGTCATGAGGAGGTCTCATCCTGTATTCATCCTTATTCATAGATATTTAGGAAACCAAGATATAAGTATGTAGCAGAAGAGAAGAAGTGAAGACTAACGTTAAAATAGCTAAGCAAAAACTGATAGAGGTGGATGAATTCGGTTATTTGGGAAGCAAGATAACTAGTGACGGGAGAAGTAAGAAAGAAATTATCAGCAGAATAGCCCAGGTGAAGAGAGCATTCCATCAAAAGAGAGACCTGCTTACGGCGGAAAAATTAAATATGGAAGTAAAGAAACATTTTATTAGAACCTACATTTGGAGCAAGCTCTTATACCGAAGTGAGGCATGGACAATGACCGCAGCGGAGAAAACAAGGATAGAGGCCGTCGAAATGTGGAGCTACAGAAAAATTATGAAGATCAAATGGATCGACCGAGTTAGTAACGAGGAAGCCCTAAGAAGACTAGCAGAGAAGAGAAGCCTAATAAAAACCTTAACAAGAAGATGGAACAACCTCATAGGCCACATATCGAGGCATGATGGCCTAATGAAGACAATCTTCGAGGGACGAGTTGAAGGCAAGAACGGAAAAGGAAGACCTCGATCAAAATACATGGAACAAGTAAAGAGAGATGTGAAAGAGAAGAAATACGTAGGTGTGAAAAGATTAGATGATTGGAGAACTGAGTGGAGAGCTGCGTCAAACCAATCCTAGGATTGTTGACCAATGATGATAATGATTTAGGAAAGCATATAATATTTTAAAGTAAAAATCGATGTCATGAAAGAATATGCAATATTTCCCTGTGGAATGTGATCTTCATGCTAACAAAAATAGAAAGTAATAAGAATTACAAACTATTAGATAGCCATGAAAATCAGTGTCACTTCTTCCATTTCTTGAAAAAA
This sequence comes from Ischnura elegans, assembly GCF_921293095.1. Lineage (NCBI taxonomy): Eukaryota > Metazoa > Arthropoda > Insecta > Odonata > Coenagrionidae > Ischnura > Ischnura elegans. Next base: position 87,191,215 of record NC_060248.1, read on the forward strand.
ATAATTACAATTTTCATTTTTTACGGTTAAGTTTAAGTGCATAAAACGTTTTCTTAGATATTACACAATTACTTATACCACTTCTTTTTTACAGAGCGCGACCTGGGTTTCGATAAATTATCATCATCTTCAGGCGCAAGTTATGATCATAATTATGACATAAATGACGTCATTATATGATCATAAAGAAGTGGTATAAGTAATTTTGTAATATCCCAGAAAACTTACAATGGAATACCAAAAAGTTAATCATAGGTTAATTTAATGAGTTAATAATTTTAAAGTGCATTATCAAAGTAATAAAGAATTCTCAGAGGGTTAAAATGAATTGAATTAACTGCAAAGAATTATTCAGCAATGCTTGAATGACTGCGAAAACTCGTTTAGATAAGTGCAACAGACGCCAGAAAAACTTTTTGATCAAGTTTATTCTATAATGAAGATGACCCACACGGATTTTTATTAACTAGGAGAAACTCTAAAACTGTAATATTATGAAGGGGATCCTGCGGCACTACGACTTTTACATCCCAAGTAGCCAATTACTAACGCTAATGACATGACTCCATGAGCGATGTCAGCTTTAAGTAGACTTGTGATTGCTATTTAAAATATTATTCCATCAATTAACATTGAAAAGACAAATTTGGTGAGGATGGCTGTCACTTGAAGGAAAGTAGGTTGGTATTTTTTTCCCTAACCCCATATGAATTAGGGTAGAATATTTTAATCTCCCAGTGAGCATAACACGAAAATTACTTTAGATGTGCAGAAAAATGTGTTCTCTCCGGACAAAACCACAGGCTGAAACCGAAATTTCAAGATTGTGGGGCAAGTCCCCTTACCTGCGCCAGTTTCCAAAGCTTTTATTTGGGGGTATCTAAAGGATCCTGGGATCGGATTGGAAAGTTTAAGATCATTTCAAAAGTTCTTTCGGAAAATTGGAAGTGCCCTGACGTAGCAGTTGAAGCGTTCGTGTTCATACCGCATTTAATGATTTACACCAAGAACAGATTTTAGCTTGAAAATATCATCTATCTAAGTTGGCATTCGATTCTGCATATCTCAATCACTAATAAGGCATCTTCAAAGTCAGTATCACTATCAGTCTATCTTCATCACCATCATCACTGGTCAACAATCCTAGGATTGGTTTGACGCAGCTCTCCACTCAGTTCTCCTATCAGCTAATCTTTTCACACCTACGTATTTCTTCTCTTTCACATCTCTCTTTACTTGTTCCATATATTTTGTTCGAGGTCTTCCTTTTCCATTCTTGCCTTCCACTTCAGTCTATCTTCCCCTAAGGAAATTGCTGACTAGGTGTTTTGGAGCAGCCGCTACGGATGCAGGCGCAAATAATTTTGCAACCCCGGTTAACTCCACTGAAAAGTAATTATAAAACTTCTGATTTCAGGGTGGTCTACCTTACAAGCATCATTGGGGGTACCCTGGTACCCCCCATTTTTGTACTCCTGGCTATAACCAGTGTGCTACCACGATACCCAATAGTAATTCTAGTGATTACATAACCTATTATCGGTGAAATTCGATCCCGTAGCCTTAAGGAAAGCATCCGGCTTAGCCAATCCTGAGCCACTCAAAGGAGTGAATTAATGAGCTTCCATGTAAATCATTGTCACTTCACTGAGAGTCGTCGCAATCAGGAGACTCGGTCGTTTAAAGTAGAGGGAGAAATGACCGCTCGGACGCCGTGGGAGGGATTGGAACGGCATCATCCCGCTCCCGAGTCTTTCTGCGAGAGCGCACCCATCAGTTTCCCCGCTTCGACTCCATTAGATCGAATCGGAACGAGAAATCAAGCAGCATTCGACCACGCGATACTAGGATGGGAGGGTGTGTCGGTGGAAATGAATACCTCCAGAGGTAGACCTCATCGCCGGCTGCAAGATTCGTCTTAGAACTAACAATAAGAAAATTAAGACTTAGTGAATTTAATTATTAACTTGGCCCAAAGTGATGCTCACGTAAATACATTTACACCAAAGATGAAATTCGCAATGAAAAATTATTTAGCTAAGCTAGGAGTCGAACCAGAAGTTAAATTGGTATTTTTCTTGGTTTACTCCATCCACTTCGTTTTTTGCCTTCGCCTTTCAGACGCCCAGCCATTTTCCTTTCTTTACCCACATCGTGTTTTCAAAGTTAGGAAACTGTCCTTCCTTGTATCTTATTGTTTTATACTTCTGAATAAGTCACCAATATGACTTTATGTCTCGTCGCATTTCTGGAATTAAAACGAATATGTTGTCGCTTTTGGCGTCTGGTACACGCAACGCGACTACTTGAGATACAATACGTTATATGCTTATTACTTCGCGATATTCATTGCAAAGTGTTTGAAATGCGTTCAATAAATGAAATAAACATTATTGACAACTATTTAAAGCATTAAATTTGGGGTACGCGACTTTTAGCTACACAAATTAATAATTGTAAACAATATATCACATGAATGAAACTATTATTGCTGTTAAAAAAGTGTATTAAGTTTCTTTAATATGTATATCTCCATCGTTAAAATGCATATATTTGATGCCCATGCATGAAATAAAATATCATATGAATGATGTTTTTCAGCTAAAACAGTAATTTCTACGGGCACTTATTTTCTTTAACCGTTACTAAATGGCGTCTGTGAGACGTCGCGCGACAAATTGCGTTCCATAATGTGACGCGACTGACGGAGGGTAAATTCCTCATTCATTTTCAAGTCATCGAAATGTTTTGCCAACTGTTCCCGTGTAATGACTGGTAACTCTTTTTGCCGATGATGCCTATGTCAGCAGTGTCCTGGAATATACACCCTCCTCCTTCACCTATGTGGTCCCTGATTGCTTCGTTTTGTTGTTGGCTTTCCCGCCTTCCAATGGTCGAGTTCCAAGTGCTACTAACACAGAGTCCTTGATCTCTATTCATGTCATTGGGATGAAGCCGGATCCCCATAGCTTCTTTGGTGAAACCCGAGAAGAATTCATAGAAGTCATTCACTGGGAAAAAACTCAGATTCTTCAAATTTTCTGAGGTTAACCCTTAGATAACCCGCGAGGATAGTGGCAATGCACGCTTGCGGCTCTTTCGCCGCACTCAAATACTTTTGGTTTTCCTAAATATACATTAAAATTTTACGGTATTTTAACGCTTTTGGATAACTCATATTTAAAGCATTTTAAACATTTTTCTATTTCATTTGTAAACAAAAATAAAGCATATTAATATGCAAATTTCCACATTAATATTTTGAATAATTTTTGTTAAGGAATTGCAGACAATAATGTTTTTGGTCGAGGAAAAAGTACATAAATAGAATACTAAAGTGTGCCACCAATGATTTATACGCAGTAAACGCGCTATTTCGAACTTCCGAAAAATGCGGCAAAATCCCCGCTTGGCGTGTAACAAGGGGTTAAAATGTGAGGGTAATTGGCAAGCATGTCTCAACGGACATCAACCATCAACAGTGTCCTTATGCGTCCAGGGTACTAGCTAACGTATATATTACTTCTTGCACAAGATTCATTGCCATGAATGCTCATAAACTTTGATGATGCGAGTCGGCCAAACTCACTCTCTATTCCTCTTAGCGTCCTTATCACTAGTGTTAACATCCACGTAATGAGTTTCAGCAAGGCTAGGCGGCGTGAAAGAGATCGCATGCAATACAACTTCCCATATTACTGGAGCTTGAATGCTGATTGTTGCTCCGATGACTGTGTTTATGAATACCGAAACTTTCAACAGTCATTGAACTTGGTCAAGATCTGTATATTCGGGTAAGGCACCTAAATGTCGTCAAATAGGAGTAGTGCGGAAGTTTACGGGACAAGTTTCTTAGAAAAACCAGACAAGAAAATGACAAGGCATACAAAACATGAGAGGATATGTTAAAATACACATCATAGCTTCTCCTCTGATTTTGTTCATCATTTTTTGAAAAAAGTGAAGTACATTTGAAAAAATTCAGAAGAGAAATAAACACTTATTCCACATTTTAAAGAGTATTTTTTTCTAACAGAGAGTATTAATACACATTATAAAGGTAATTTCTAATACTTTGGCGGTTTTGGATTTCGATGGAATTCCTTTTCTCAAACGTAGAAATAAAAAAAATATCAATTCAATAATAAGCTCTGCCGTTCTTGGCGTATAAAGATGCCGATCAACGGAAAAACAAATAAAACAATACCCAGGGGATCGCAGAATTAGTACTTAATCCTCTTGTTTCCAAAAATGAAAAATATTGTTTTTAATAGTGAAAAAAGGGCAGCTAAATGACTCTTGACTGTAATGAGATGTACGTACCACAAAAGGTTGCACGCTGGGTAGCGCATTATTCTATGAAAAACTTAGTCCTCACTGTACATTTTGATAAACTAGAGACAAAAAGTGCAAATTATAAGCAGAACTAAAAGTAGGACATAATCTGCCCTCATCTCATTCAATTTTGGCTACAAAGCTGCACTAAAAACTAAGAAGTCCAAAAGTTGCTGACGTCATGAGGGGGAAGATATTTCAAATCTATATTTGAAATGAAAAACATTTTACCAAGCTCGATGAAATCAGTCATGGTTTAGATAGTTTAATGAAAATAATCGCATTAAGAATTCAACATAATGTTACCTACTCCTTCAGTGATGCTCAACTTTAAGTTTTTCCCATTCATTTTGTAATAAAATTTATGAGCAAAAATGGAATTTGCTTATCTTCACTTAAATGACTATATCCTAAAAATAAGACACCATTTAATGCGAAGCATATATTTCATGAAGAATAAACATGTAAGCAAGGCAACTGTAATGGACTATAACGTCGGCGAAATCAGATAATATCTACGCTAGTCGTCACCCAGCGCGGTCGAGGAGGGTTATAAAATTAAAGCGGAGGGAAAAGAAGGATATCCTAACCAGTTATAAAAATGAAATATTTGACGAAGCTTATAATTCACAGAATTGAGGGCATAAAATTTCAGAACTTTTCCACGTGCACGTACTTTTCTGAGAAAGGATGTCAAAGTCAGCATATGAAATGTTATCACTATGGAAAAAAATAAAGTTTCAAGATATAAATATGTTTTGATACTATGCTGAATTCAAAGTATTTCAAATGCATTCCAAAACACGAAGAAAATGACATCTGCCTGTCTCTTTAGCTTGACGTCTAAATCTTAATTAGCACTCAAAAACGACCTTGATGGGCGTTCGCAAGGGGGTGGGAGTAACGAAGCAAGAACTTGGCAAAGCGAGTAATTACATTTAAGGTGTGTTTTATCTGGAGATTAGTTTATCAAGGCCTTAAATGGTCCTTAGGAAAACCTGCAATGTTGGTACCTGGTTAAGTATTCATTTTTCAATTTATCTTTTATTTCGGACCTGGAGTTCTAATAAACTGCTCTCTGCAAATGATTTCCAAGTACGAAACTGGGACACAACTCTTTTCCCAAAAGTTTAATTAAAGTCCGTATATCAATCTTCAAAACTCGCGTATAATCGTCTCAAATAATTCCCAAGCAATTGAGGACGATAAAATCAGCCTGTATATACGCCGGATGCGTTTTTACTTTGCTGCTAGAGCTGACGTGTGTTCATTCCACCAATGGTGAATCAAACCAATGTCTCGGACCGCCTCTAAAGTGTGAAGTAGAGAGTGAGTATTTTTCCTCGATATATCCTCAGCAACATGAGGGTGAAACCTCTAATTTCTCACGTAATTAGATTGCATAAGCAATTGAGATACAAATCATTCATAGTGAACCAGAGAACATTATATTAGAACCCCACTACCTTTCCAAGTCCGACAGAAAAGATATATTATGGGAGATATTTTGCTGAACGGATAGGTATGCGAATTCTTTTTTCTCCCAAAAAAATTAGGGATTAATAAATTCCAGGCGTAATTTCATCAGAGGCTTTCGTTTTAAAATGTTCACGCCTGGTGTCCTAACACCCCCGCCACACATATTGGGGCGGTTTGCAGAATAATATGCAGATGTAGATAACTACACGGAAGGGGTTAGCTATTACCAAGCATGCACCATTCATTCTACCTACGACAATAATGCGGCACTGATAGACAAACGTCCCAAACTTAGTACTTGCAAAAAAGATACCTATTTATAGAGTGAAAAAACAAAAATTAAAAAAACTATTTAACCATGGTATATTTTTTATAACTTTCTTTTAAACTCGCTTTTTTGTTTATCATCTTTTCCGGGTCAAATCCTGCAGATCAATTTTAACCCACTTTCCGATTAGCTACCAAGCTGATATTTCTAGGATAGCTCAGAACCAGATGACGAGGCTCTTTCTAACACTTCTAAACACTTTTATCGTGATTTCAACATTATATCGATGGTTATTCAGGATTTAAAATTAAATATGGAAAACGAATAAAAAAATTTCAAAAAATGGCCAACAAAAAGTGATATAGAGGATAAAGAAAATATTGTGTCGCACCACACGATATAAAATATGTATCGACGCACTCGTTAAAAATAAAATATGTCAAAAATCGCATTGATTGATTGAACTTTTTAACCGATACAGATTATTGCACTTTGAAATTATGTTTTTTTATATTTTATTGATATGGTAGTAAATTGACATAGATAATTGTGGCCCTCCGGACGATTTGAAATCAATTTTTGACCCTTGCATTAAAAAAGTTAAAGACCCCTGATTTAAAGGAACGAGAACGAGGGAGAGTCATAGCAACATATTTGTTTTTGATTAAAAATTTGTTTAAATCAAAGTTCATTAAAAAATTTATCGAAAAAAAATTCTTTGTATTGCATACTTGTAAGTTCCCGATAAAAACGTTTTTTTTTAAATATATTTATTTTGCATTATTTTATTTCAATACCACAATGGATTATGTTGAGGTCTTCTATCGTTCCCAGAAGGAGAGAAACTATGACACTTAACCGTTCTCGAATATTTTTCCCTTATTTTATACTCTTGGAATCGTGCTAACCTGAAAACCTTCGCCATAACCCTTGCTGCAAGTGCACTCCACTGCTGTGTGTGGCTTACATGCACCATTATCATCGGCGAACGTTTTTTTTTCTTTTACGGATTATCACCTTTTTCGCTCCGCTACCAAGTTCCACCCACACCCTTCCCGTGACAACTCCTTCCCCGCCCATCCCCCTGCGACCTTTCCCCTCTCCCCATCCCACCCTCCCCCGTCTCCCATCCCAACACTCGCTATTCCGATTTCCCGGAGCTTTCACGGCCGGTGACTTGCACTCCGCGGAGATGTATGTCACGCTGTTACGGCCCGGCGTTGGCTTGGGCGGGGCGCATCGGGTGGGAGGCGGAGAGGGAGGAGGTACGGAAGGATAGACAGAGGAGGAGAAGGGGAATTGGGATGGATGGGTGGGAGAAGAAGGAAGAAAGAGCGTGGATGGGAATAAAGCGAAGATACAGAGGACGGAGGAGAGGATGAAAAGCAGCATGAGAGAAGTCCTTAAGCCAAGTTTACAAGTCGAAATAGACATCTGTAGCAGTGATTCAAAAACGACATTTCGCTTTTATTATCTTCACAGAATTGTCCCCAAGGTGTGAAGGAACTTCGTGATGGCGCATGTAGAAAAACGAAGGAAGGGTCACTTAACGAAGGAGAAATAAAATTTTCTATTCCTTGTGAGAAAATTGAAACAATTTTTGACTTACCCCTTATCCCAAAATCTACATAATACACATAAACCCTGCCACCCACCTTTAGGATGTTTTGTAGGGGTTGATCAATCACCAGCATGCAACATGCAAGGGGATTCCCAAATGTACACAACACGGTCATAAAAATGTTACGAATACACAAATTATACTTCCAAATTCATGCAAAGGCACAACTTACCAACACCTCATTAATGTAATCTAACTATGAAGCTAGAACATGCAAAACATGCTGATAGAAATGCTAGGAAAATTCAGAAATATGCATTAAGGAGTACATAAGTTAGTTGGCTACTCTACAAATCAACTAATATATTTGTAAGTCTTGACGCTGCCGTAATAGTCTCTAATCGAAGAGGTAAAAAAGACGTTCTGAATTTATTTGCTCTTTAGCCTATCCCTCTTATTTTAGTAATATCATGTGATCTACCGTAATATGTAGGCGTTCGTTAAATATGGCTGGCTATATTCGTCGGAAAATAACCTGCTCTTGAATATACATAAAAGGTTTCGTAGAGTTTCATGTTTTTTCTTTCATAGCCCTGAGGATGACTTTAAATAAATCGAAACGTTGGCTATAACTTGTTTTACATTGACCTAAACTCCAAGAAATATTATTACAAAAATAAATGATAAATTTAGAAAAGGAATCCTTAATGACATTCATCGCCTGCGTATTCGAATCCCAAATGCCGCTTGCAATATGTATCATAACAATCGACTCCTACTTCGTAAAAAGTTGAACTGCTTCAATAAATCGAATCAAGGCCTCGATCGATTCGAGCTCTCTTCGCAGTCGCTGTCCGCACGCAAGAGTCGAGATGAGCAGTCGGCTGCAATAGCAATCGACGTCGGCGCTTAAATCCTACTTACTACTAGCAAAGCCAACCTGGTGTCACACGTTGAAGATTTACTTCTGTAATATAGCCCCAAAATGATATCTCATAACAGTCATCCCATGTGAAATTATAACAAAGGAAAGGCCGCTCTTTAAAGATAAATGTTTCCTTTAAATTTTGTTTGCGAGAGAATATATATTTAAATTTTCGCTCACGATTGCTCCCTCATAAGTGACATGTACCCTTAAATCCAAAACTAGTGAGCAGTAGCGGAATGATTTCCATGCGTAGTAACATTTCCGCTTTCAATAAATAAATTAACATCGATTCCTACTGCATTCAAAGTTGAACTGCTTCATTTTCGCTAAAAATAGGAAAAACAAAAAACCAAAACAGGTTGAAGCCGACTACAGTGACAATAGCTCCAAAATGCTATCTCGCAACCATTATCAATGCAAAAGTGTCCCGAGGGGGCATATAGACTTCGTGATGGAAGAAGTGGGACAGAATAAGAGAGGTGTACGTGCAAATGAAAGCAATTCGTTCTCTCTACATAGCCGCAGTCCACACTTATCAGTCAAAAAAAAACATTATTATTTGTCGATTGTTTTAACAGACAACTTGGGTGCGTGAAACATATAACTGAATATAATCTGAATCGTTTTATTTATACTTCAATCATCGACAGAATGCTGCAACTCACTCATTCGATTTTTGCAGCCCATTGAACACGAGGAGTATTTCGAAAAACCACATTTCGATGTAGGGAGCATAAGTGAAACATTTCCTCGAAAAACGATCGAAGGCAATCATACCAATTAAAAACACTTGTTTCTACAATAAATATGTTGTAGCATCTGAAGATTTTATGTGCTGCATCACATACGAGTTACTTTTGAGTTAGCTACTCTCTTACTCAGCAGAATTTGAAGACTGTCACGAATTTAATTTAAAAATACCACAATATCTTACGCGTTGCTTGGGACGTGAGAAAATTGTATTCAACATAACCACAGAACCTCACTGCAAAAATGGTACTAAGCACTATTACATCATTTCCACCTACATGTATATTATTCTTCACGGACTGAAAATTTAAATTTAATGTAGCCGATTAAAATTTACAGCAAAAGTTATATTAACTTGTACTGTGGCCAATGAGATAAGATAAGTTGGTACTTCTACTAACGTAGATTCATTTGTATTCAGAATCTTGAACATGCTTCGCAAACTATCGATGAATTGGACAATTTTTTGTATCATTACGGTTACCGTATTAATTTTTATCGTATAATTAATGCCACTCATAACTTGAACCCGAAGGCTAGGTTAGATAGGCAAGAGTAGAGCTCGTCTTTAATGTAAATCACAATCATGAATTTGTCTTTGCCTGCCTATGATAACATTTTATTCACCTCAACAATAGCTTGACACTTTTCTTTTACATTTCCTAGAAAAAAATTGCTGCTAATTATTAGCATGGAGTTATGTGTTCTCTTTTGATTGTGAGGAATTCAACGGAGACTTTGTTTTCAAAAAAATAAAAGTAGTGCCTGTTTACAGGGTGTTTAAAAAAGAATGGAAAATTATGAAAAATCGCAAATTTTCATAATTTTGCCTGCTTCCATCGTGCACTGGAAAGAGGGAATAATCTAGGGACTAGTTTGACAAGAAGAAATAAACTAGTTTAAAGCATTAGTAACTATTGCAGTTACATTAACTACAACAGGGTTGCTGAAATTAGGATAAATGTGAAATAGGTGACTGAGGTAACACTTGTTGAAATACAGAAAGAAATTGATTGTCGTATGGAAATACTTTTGTATTGGACAGGAGAGCGCATAAAGCTGCTAGGAATCGCTATAAAAATATCACAGTAAAAAATCTTCAGCTATAAGTGTTGATATTTAATATTTTTCTGACATAAAGAATTAAAATCAAACCATCCTTTTTGGAACATATCTTCGGAAGGCAGGGTTGAAGCCCCTGGCTACGTGCCTGTCTTTCTGGATGTTCCTGCTGGTTTAAAGGGTGTTCCAAAAGGAATGAAAAATCATGAAAAATCGCAGATTTTTACAATTTTACCTGCTTCCATTGTGCACTGTACGATTGCCACCCAACGCCCTGAGGATGATAAGTTAACCATTGAAACGTCGGCTCTGATTGAACTGATCGTCTAATGGGAATCCCCCGAAGTATTTATCCACATAGTTTTAAGTCGTACTGACCGTTCAATTTACTTCCTTGCCGTACACCATTCTTTCTTAAACGTTCGTTGAGCAGGAATGGCAAGTGAAACGAAACGAAAATGTCTCGTTTTGACCCGGAGGGAAATGAAAATACGAGGCATAGGTTTACTTTCGTTCCCGCATCAATTTAATATAAACAAGAAGTTTAGTTTCGACCCGGGACGAAACTTTACTCCCAGGAACGAAACTAAATTCATCGAAACTCTGCTGCTCATAGTTATAATTCGATCCCAGCAGTTGAGTGGAAGGGGATAAGGGAAAATAGTGTCGACCCATTACGTGTGACATACGTGTAGAGAGGTTAAAATATCGAGCTTAAAATCAAATTTGCTGGCCTCGGTGGCGGCGGGGTAACGTCCTCGCCTGCCAAACAAGAGGTCGCGGGTTCGAGTTCCGCCTGGGTAGGTTTCCCCTGTCCAGGGCATGGTTGTTCGTGTGCGTTTAATTATTAAATTTGTTGAATACCCCGATGTAAAATGGCCAACATGAGCTGTATTCGGTGGTTTGGGAATAAAATAAAAATAAAAAAATAAAAAATAAAATGGCCAGTTTGTGTTCACCGTTCTCCTGCTAGTGATAAAAATATGTGCAGTGCCCCATCCATCTAATGGTGGTAGGCCGAACCTCTACTTCATTCAACCATTCTTCGTATTCGGTATGTGAGTCAACAGTAAACCGTTCGAAGGTGAAGTAGGTGATCCCTCCGGTGCGAAGCATTATCTGCGTTTCGTTTCGTCCCAGAGTTTTAGTTTAGTTTCGACCGGAAGTAGTTTTGACTCCGATTTCGTTTCGACCCAGAGTTTAGCTCCCCGGGTTAAAATGCATTTCGTTTCGTTTCAAAATTTCGCTCCTGGGAACGAAACCATTGACATTTTACTGGTTTAGACTTTCGTTTAGATTCTATTGCCTTCCCTATCGTTGAGTTGAGACAAAAGCTATCTGCGCGACCATCACTGGATTCCGTCACAGTCGCCTCTGGAGGAACCGCAGGTGAGGTTGGAGGATGAGGAGAAGAAGTGGATGCAAGGAGAGATACGGAGAGAGCTTGAGAAATAAAAGCAAGCGAGCGAGCGCCCCGTGACTCCTGTTGCTTCAATCATTAGAGTCTGTAAACACTCGGGCGCCTCCGCTCTCGCCTCTCCCAAGCAGCGGCACCGCGACCCCAAGATAGGGAGACGGCGGCGGTGGTCTTTTTACGATCTCCTCCTCCACCCCTTGCCCTGCCCCCCGCCCTACATGCCACATACGCATCCACACGAAGAAAACCAACTCACACTCTCTCTTAAAAGAAACCACAGCTAAAATCTACTCGCTGCCAGCTGTCGATCGAAACAACGCGACGTCTGTAATAACACGCTTCATGGGCGACAAGAGTTATTTTAGGGACGTGTTTATATTTATTTATCTATCTTCATCACCCTAAAACAGCGCTATTATTTAGCACTATAACCAGCAAAAATTTGATAGATGCCGCTCTTTGACTATAATTTTTATGACCTCATTAACAGCTATTAATTTTTGGTTCAACCTACGCTGTGGCAATTATATCCTCATTGCTTCCTTAATTTAAATTTTGGTTCCTCTTTCTCAATCCTTCAGTGCAGATTTTGTCCAAAGATACCTTATTATAGGTCTTTTATCTGCTAAAGAATGGCCACGCAAGTGATTTCTCTGAGCATCGGATAGCCAATAAAATCGAGGCAAGGTTCATATAAACTCTCAGACTGCATATCACTATTTTAAATCAATGAATTTCTTCGTCCTAATCGAGAGAGTTATGCCGTTCAGTTGTGTTAAGCCAAAAGAATCAACTTAATCCATAAGGATAGGGTTTTAGCATATCGATGGCTAAGTTCTAACAACACGTATCTCAAATTTAGCTACTTTTCATGAGACTAAAAAACGATTAATTAATTGTTAACAAAAATAAGAAACCAAAAATTCATAAAACTGAAAAAGACGCATACATTTGCCAACAAAGAGTTGTTTTTCGCTTGAATTTTATTTTTTAAATGTTGTTACACTTTATTTAAGATACCTGTGTCAAACCGGCTAAATTTTGAGATACGTGTTGTTAGAATACGTAAGTGTGAAAAGATTAGCTGATAGGAGAACTGAGTGGAGAGCTGCGTCAAACCAATCCTAGGATTGTTGACCAGTGATGATGATGATGATGAGGACTTAGCCATCGATATATTATTACGATGCTTTTACTTGTATTGAGAAAGAAACAAGTTGGAGAATTATGAAGTCATTTAAAACATCGGATACTAGAAAAACGGAAATACGCTAAATGAATGGAAAATATCATGGCAGATTCAAGATGAATCATCAAGGCATAGTAAAACCATTTTGAATAGATGATTTTTTTCTAATCTTTGAATGGTACATTATTTTCTAAAGACAGACTTCGTATGTGGTTTCAAGAGTTAACTGCTTAATGCGGTTAACACTGGAAGCATAAATTCTGCAATTTCACAAGTATAACATATGATGCTTACATATTTTATCAATGACATCGTTGCGCAGTTGAATAAAATTTATCCCATCATTATATTCATTACCTAAGTGCTAATGTATCTTATATGCAGCTGATGAACTCGATTAATCGATAAATTTTGATTCTATGAGCGATCAACCTCTACAAGCTAGATTCACTCAATTTCACTCATTATTATTTACTTAGCGTAAGATTGTTCGTACAAAAAATAAAAAAAATACTAGCGAAAAAAACTCAAACATGTGTAAGCTTTGTAAAAGTCATGAAATTTGAACCACTAATATACTTCCCAGTGGATTGAAAAACCACTTCAGAAACGCAAAGAGCATTCAAGCTCTCGCACAATTGGTGACACAGTCCCGACGGAGGTCAAGATCACAAGATTCGAAACAATCAGACCTTGAAAAGTCCATTGAACTTAATCATTTCTATAAAAAAAACTAAAATTTTCTCGGCAATATGCTTCAGCAAAGAAGTTGATACTGTAAATAATATTATGGACGCTTTATAATTCTCATTTATAGCTAAAACATGAGATATAACCTCTATGATGCGATGCTGCAATGAAACACGTAGTTATCTTCAAAAAAGTGTCCAGAGATGTCATAGATGAGATACAGGAAAGAAGAACCATCAGATATTCATCAAATGTCTTGGAAGTATTACCTGCATTACACATTCACATGGGTAGAAGTATAGCAACCGCTCGTAAACATTTACAGGTTTATATCCTAGATTCATAAAATTTGTAGTTTAGCTCTGGGATACCTTCACTTGAACAAAGTAAAATATACTCAGCATCAGTGGCGGATCTAACGGGGGTTTAGATCCCCCCCCTCGTTTAGTTTTAGTTTCCCCCCCCCCTCGAATATCGAATTTACACAAATATAATGGTAATTTTATACGGACCCGCAATACTGCTGGGACGTTACCCCCTACTTAGCCCCCCCCCCCTCCTTTGTACCTATCCGGGATCCACCACTGCTCACCTTGCACCGTTAATAACTTACTACTTACGTATATACTAATCATCTGTATGCATTTCTCGGCATGTTATAACCCATGCACGAATCAGTTACTTCGCTAACTTCTCGTTTTCTATTTCTATTTAATAGTTTTATTTGCATGGTAACATGTACGCGTAAAATAAATTAGCACTCTACAAGTTTCTGGTCTGATAGCGTGTTGTTTTCCTGTATGCTTGGCCTGTGTCCATCAAGCGAACGCGTTTCTGATTAAGGCTAGAATGAGTGCTGCATGCCTAGTGTGGAATCATCCCATGCCACACACTCTGGTGATGACTTGCACGATACCTTTCAGATAAAGATGGGATACTAAATTGTTTGGTTGACTGTCAATTTAGACTCTTACTTGTTATTTTTGAAATTGGAAACTTCAAGGTCGACAATCTTCTGTCAATACTGAGAATTTGACAAAATGGTCGGAGTAAGGAAAGGAGAATAGAGACACCGAAGATGAGGGATGGTCGAGGAGACGCATCTCAGGGTCACATGCGTCGAAGGGGATTGAGAAAGGGAACGTGCAGCTTTTATTGGATCCATGGGACACTTCGGGGAGGACTGCGTGCACTGGGAGATGGATTTCATTGGATATTCCGACCGAGGCGCCGATTACCGTTCTCTTCTCGAGAGAACTCTTATATTCCTTTTTTAAGATGGACACGTTCTCCCCGGGACACCGCCTAGCCCTTCACGAAAAGTAAAGAAAGAGCCCCGCCTTCCTTCAGCGTGTCACGGGAGCGTGATCGACTCTTCCCCACCGAGCATCACGTGTACACCCTGACGGAGACAGAGGAGAGCTTGCTAGAAAGATTTTCAAGACGTGGACTTTCAATGACTGACATTAAATGGGGCCCTATATGTATGACAGTAATCGATATCGAATACTAAAAGGATGCGTGTAAATTTCTCTCGGGATTCCCATCGGGTTAAAAACTTCTGCCGACGTTTCGAGCTTCGACTCGGGGCTCATCCTTAGGGCTGCTGAATCAGGTTTAATTTGTTTTTGGTTGCAATTTCACAATATGACATTGTAACCAAACATTGCCACATGATTACAATTAATTTGGCATATCAAACCATAATAAATACATTATGCCAGTTCCTTTATCGCAGCTGTTTGAGTTGTTTGAATTAATATTTTGAAACCACGTAATTCGCCGAGAAAGCATCAAATCTTATTTTCACAAGGGTATTATTGAAAAAACTAAGACTGGTTTACAAGCCGAAGTTTTAGCAACAGCACACAACAATTAACCCTGTCTCGAGTGGAAATTCTATTCAAAGTAATGTAAATGTATTAGTTCTTCGAAGTACCTATGTGTCCATAATGAGAGTCAAGTGTAATGTGGACTGATAATAGTCAATTTTGACGTGTAAAGCGATCTATACATGACTGTCGCACCCACTAGTCAAGAAATGGCATTACATTTTGCTGATTTTTAATCGTAGATTCTTTGCAGTACAACTATTGAGTGCATCTAATATCATCGGAAACCGGTGATCTTAAATTTAAGCCAACAAGCGATGGACGATGATCTCCTACAATCACAGAACTTAAGAAGTTATTATTATTTGAAATCAAGGAAAATTTATAAACTATCAGTGAAGGTAAATCCTCGGAATCGACTATCGCTGACCATGGACCATTATTGGACCTTAAAAATGAAAATGTAGATGCTATTGACACGAGTGTGGAAGGGCTAGCGACCGAACGTTGGGCGCTGAACCAAGGGCGTACCCAGCGGGGGGTAGCCGGGGGCAACTGCCCCCCCCCCACCCCCATTAGAGGCGAAAATAAATTTAGTTCAAAACAAAATTTGTTAACAAATTTTCCTTTTGAAGAAAAATGGTATTAGTATAATACATAGAACTAAAATAAAAATCTTTATTTTTCAAGAAAATAAATGTTGGTGGTGTTTTCGGGAAATCCTGCGTAGGTAACATTATCTGCTCGACGTTTCACTCCTCCTACTGGGAGCGTTTTCAAGAGAAAAAATATTTTAAAATAATAATAATAATAAAATTTAAAACATTATAAAAACTATTTAATTGCTAACATTATTTCCTTAAAATTTTGATTTCACTAAACCTTTCTGCGCAAAAAATGTAACAACTTTAACGACCGCGGCTAGTTTTGCCCCCCCCAGTATTGATTCTGGGTACGCTCATGCGCTGAACACTTTCGGTCAACATGCCTTTGGCTTAGTACAACGTAGACTCTACCCTCCCTATCCTAACCAACCAGCAAGTTATCTCCCTGAATCGACTTCTAAATTCAGTATCGCATCTTCCATGGCCGAGACTATCGATAAAAGTTTCGATAGATCGAGATATCGACCAACCCTACGCAGGAGCCATGCACTCACCCTGCGTTCCCAGGTGACCAGGGGACGGGGATTGAAGATCCCTGCGCGGCGATAGCGACTTCGATTCCCCGAACGGCTGACTCCTCCTCTCCCTCGCCCCGTCACATAATAATTTGCCATTCAGCGCATCCTACCGCCGCGGCGGCGAAATGAAAGGCCTCTTCGCGTCCGTCGAAGGGCAGCTGACGGCCGGCGAGCGGTAGAGAAATGAGCTGCGACTCCGCGCTACCGCTTGTGCGTTGCCGCGGTGCTATTTCTGTCACTGCGAACGGTTGAGAATGCGCGGTAAATTGACGCGAAAAAATGTTGTCCGGGACCGGAAATCGAAACGAGTTTCCATGGAAACCATAAACCACGATTCGTTGATTTTTTTGGAATAAGGGAGACTCGAAATATTTAGCTTCTGAAGTTCGCTGTCCTATGTCCACAACCCAAAGGCTGATATGAAATTGCTGATGGCTTTCAATAAAAAAAAACTTACTTTAATCATTCCTTACCCACCCTGACGGTTTCAGAAGTGGAAGGAATCAATCAAGTTTTAATTTAGTTGCTAATTGCGAAAAAAATACTTGAATAATTAATTAAGGTGCATCCCCTTATTGAAGCAATTTTTCCGCTCTAATCGGCTCCGAAAATGAACTGTTCATCTCTCTTCGCTCTACTTTTTATTTTTTATCAAAGGTTATTAACAAAGGAATAATTTCCATGGCATCAAGCAAGACGCATTTGGAATGTGGCTAATTGGAAAGAAAGGCTTGGTGCTAATCCTGAAAGTTATGTATATGGTAGGGCTTAATATTTTTATTTAGTCTTTTCCTGAAGATGAGAGAGCTTGTGACGGTTTATTTGCATATAAAAGCGAAGACCCATGAGAAGGGCGTTGAGTGTGTGATGTTACACGCTTCAATGTGATTTCATCGAAAGAATGCTGAGAATAGATATTTGGTGCTCGAGATATGAATTGGAAGCAAAGAAAGAAAGAGGCTGGGATTATATGGCGTGGCGGGATTTCCAAAGGAATTCTAAAATGACGATGGTGAAGGGAGAAATTAAATCTTCTGGGAAATGAAAGAAGGATATGTTAGCGTCGGGGAGAAAGAAAAGAGACCTTGTTTTTCTGAGTAAACGCAATGAGGTAACAATTGGCAAAGTGCAAAAGACAATTAAGGGTGGTCAGTAGAGAAGAAGTAACCTAAGTAACCACTCAGTGATAAGACATACACTTATAAGCAGGGATAGCATGTGAAATGGCAAACAAAAATGTTTCGTTTCGACCGGGAGGGAAACGAATATACGAGGCCTAGTTTCAGTTTCGTTCCCGCACGAAATTAAAATCACCAAGGAGTTTAGTTTCGACCCGGGACGAATCTTAACTCCCGGGAATGAAACTAAATTAATCGAAACTCCGCTACTCATTATTTGTTAAGTTATGCTCCCAAAAGTTGAGTGGAGGGGGATAAGGGAGAATAGTTTCGACCCATTACGTTTGACATATGTGTAGAGAGGTTAAAACATTGAGCTTAAAAATCGAATGGTCGGTTTGCGTTCACCGTTCTCCTGTTAGTGGTCAAAATTAAGAGTGCCCTATGCATCTAATGCCGGTAGACCGAACGTCTACTTCATTCAACCATACTTCGTATTCGGTGTATGGGTCGAAACTAAACCGTTCAAAAGTGAAGCACGTAGTCCCTCCAGTGCGAAACATCATCTGCTTTTCGCTTCGTCCCAGAGTTTTAGTTTAGTTTCGACCAGAAGTAGTTTTGATTCTGATTTCATTTTGACCCTGAGTTTAGCTTTTAGTTTAGTTGGTTTTCAATCCATTTCGTTTCGTTTCTATCTTCGCTCCCGATTACGAAACTATTGAAATTTTACTAATTTCGATTTTAGATTAGTTTCTTTTGCCATCCCTGCTTTTAAGTACCAAAGCTGATGAGTGATTTAAATAAGTTTTCAATCAGATATGTAATCGAAAATATTTACCATTTCCGGCTCTTCTTAGCGACAGAGAAATAGGAAATAATAAAAATATAATTTTTTCCACTCACATTCGAATTAAGTTTCATTTTATGCATTTCACACCAATGAATTATAGGTTTCCACTGTACGATGTGATAACTTGGTAATGACATAGCATAGTTAAACCATTATAGGCCAGGGATAAAGCATGACAGCTGCATGTACTAGATGATTTCTCATTTATCAATCGAATTGATTAAAAATCCAATAGAAATAGACGAAAAAAATTGAATACGACGCTGAATTCATTTCTGATAAATAAATTAACAATATTTGAGTGAAAAAACAATTATTCATATATATTCGTGTATAGTATGGATTGGATAACCGATGCACACGCTCAAAAATCACAAGGAGAATGAGTCACTCAGGCCAATCATCGAGTTTCATCAGTATTTTTTGTGCCCATCAGAGATCATGGATAAAGTTTTATTCCTCCCATGAAGGGTACTCGACACACCACTTGAATGGCAAAACTTCTGGAACATAATGGTAGGTTATACGGGGAAATGGACGGTTAATCTCCATTGTCACATTTTGCATCAAAGCGAAAGGAGACTGGAGCTATAAATGTCCAGATGCAGGGAGTAAAAGTGTCATTGTGGGTTACAGCTCCATAAACTGGACAGCAGAATCTCCAGCAGTAAACGGTGGACGCGTGCGGGCCCTTCCGATACAATTTGATTACACGAAGCGCAACAGAGTATTCAGAATCGGAACGAAGATTATTATACACGCATACTTATCATTCCACTCACCATTGTGAGATAAACTTTTGATTAACCAGACGATGACTATGTGTCTGGGTTACGAAATGAACAGTCAAAGATAGTTCAAAAGATACGCAGTTCAGCACGAGGTGATCCTTGGAGTAGCTCCGGCCAGGTCAAGGATACCATTTTTTCAACGGCAAATTAAATGATTCTCTTGTAAAAATAGGGGGAAAATAAGTGACGTCACGAGGAACCTCTTTTATATTGATTCCCTTTCAATTCAACCAGCCATTGAAGATAATTATTCGAAATCTTCTTATAGAATGGGTCTAATGAAAAATATTTGAGATAAAATATATGGTTTCCCTTCACACCTGCAACAATTCAACCCCAAGGTTTAGTTACATATATGAGGGTAGACCTAGATGGTAGAACAGTAAGCCACAAACGTGTGAATTTCACACATTAAGGTTAGGAGGACCGGTTCCTTTCCCTTGGGCACTTTGCACTATGAGGAGTTTTATTTTAGGTGTTTTCAAATGATTTAATTCAGGAAGAAGGCTGGTTACAATTGAGGTATCTAATGTCCGCCATAGTTAAATCAACGAGAGAATAACTGCGTTCCAGACGAACACGGGATGCTGGCAGGGTTGTCGTCGTAACCTCGGCTCCTAAGACCTAGTTCTGACTGACATCCAGAGGTAGTTCAACTCGTCAGGAGTTATTTTGTCCAAAAATAATGAAAAAATACAAGAATACTTATATCCAAGCATTGAAGTACCTACATCTCAAAATTGCATATGAAGTATACCTTAAAAGAAGAATGTAATACATATTGATGCGGATAAAAAAAATTCACCACCTGAGGAAGAGGCCCTCGGTGGGTTAAGGCTGAAAAAGACCATTGGAAGCTACTAACAATGACATTATACTGTTATTTTTAGTTGAGGGTGTATTGCAACACTGAATAAGATAAGCCTTTTTCCTTGTCTGCTTGGGAAACCCTCATACTATCTTCTCATTCCTTTACACAGTCATGCTTTCTATGTATAGTTTTACGGGAAAATAATAAAAAAGAGGTACTTCCCTTGAAGAAGTACTTTAAAAGCCATGAAAGTAAAGGAAGTGAATGAGCATTTTGCATAATTTCACGTTAGTTCAGCTCTAAATTAAAATATTTCGTATTCATTTCACCAGTAAGTAGACTTCATACTATTACATAGCACATACTGTAGAAAAGCTTTCCTCAGGACTAAGCTCAGAATTGAATATTTAAAACATACTTTATATTTTTTATGTCCGCAATATTTAGCGATATTGGGGAATATTAGACAACGTTTTATCATTAATTTCTAGATACCAATTATTTTTTATCAAACCATACAATCTAAGGATTACTTCCAATGATGACATTGATGGGTTAAATTAATTTATTTCTATTTAACTGACAATATAGTCTTATACACTCAACCATGTAAATTATTCCACGTATGTTCCATGTGATTCATAACTTATACCCGACGGGAAGTGGCCAAATTATCATTTACCATGCGTATATGAAGTGTGCGTTGATTTATTCTGAAAACTTGCATGTCGATCACGAGCAATCCAATTGAATCACCGTTCTTCACTGTTGCATTAAACGCCTCTCAAACATCTGATGCCGACGATTCTTCGTAAGTAAAAAAGAACATGGTAGTGGATAGTCATGTCTCTCATCCCTTTCTCTCGCTTCCCATCGTCATCCATTGTTCTTACTTCCATACTATGCTTCCTGCACTGACTTTAAATCAGACGCGATCCCACAAATCTCAACACCTATAATGTTTAACCGTTTTTGTGAAATCTCACTTGCTATTTCCAGACATGTTTCAGAAATTAGGTGTATCGTCACGACCTTATGACTCACTCACGAGGGAAGTACGCATCCATTGGGTGACCAATAGACCCTAAATTTTGCAAGGCGGCGATACATGATCATTTGTTTACACGAAGTAAGCGTGAGATATATTTTTTGCGAAAGATACAATTGTTGAGAACAGATCACTGGGTTTTGGAAATGAGAAGTCGAGACCAAAATCAGAAGACCACGGCCACTCCTTAGAGAAGAGTTTTTAAGGGAAACGCCAATTATTACGTAATTGTTTACCGATATGAATGCATAAATAAATAACGAAAAAGTGTTGCTAAGGGTGGGCCCCAGTTAAGGCTGAAATACATCTCTTTTAGGCTGAAAGATTTTCCGTGAATAGTAATAACTTCACTGGGCTAAGAAACACTTCGGGTAATCGGGTGATGGCGCTAGGTAAGTAACATAATGTATCCTCCGGATGCACGTACGGTGTTCACACGAAAACAAATGCTTTACATTCAACCACGAACTTGTGAATAACAACAATATGTAATAACCACATGCAAATGGCCAAGTTTATGTGGCCTTCAGGTTCTTTATTCAAGAGCATTTTCCTTCGCTAGATAGTGAGGGCTGGATATTACTGCGTGGGGTTCATGTTGTTTCGTTGTAAGCAATGAGTAATGGCGAAAACTTTCCATTTTCCTTTCCATAAACAGATTCATAACGCTGATGATTCAATACTGGTAATTCAGAAAGTAAAAAACGGATAAGAAGGTAAAATTTAGGCCTAGTATTTCTATCACCTAGATTTAGCCTTAAAACGTTTAAAATGTGAAAAATTCCAAGAACTTAATGATCAATCAATTCCATACATTCAGTATGATATAGAAGCATCATATTCCGTCGTCTTCTCGGTAATCGCACCGTACGATGTTTGGGCACAGGCTTTACTAAGGTTTGAATTCGGAACCCTAAAATGTGCGACCAACCATATTACCTTCTACCATAGCGATAGCTAAGTTCTAAAAACACGGATCTCAAAAATAGCAACTTTTCATGAGAGCAAAAAAAACGATTAATTTTTTAAATTGTATCTGATTTTAATTGAAATTGAAAACCAGAAAAATATAAAACTGAAAAAGAAGCATACTTTTGCAAACGAAGAGTTGGTTTTTGCTTAAATTTTATTTTTATTAACATTATTAGCAGTATTAACTCAGACCGGCCAAATTTTGAGATACGTGTTGTCAGAACTTAGCCATCGATATGCCATACGAAAAAGGCGGAAGAAATGAAGCAAGCTGAAATTGCAATTTAAAAAGTTTCAGAGGGTAACATACAGTTTCGGTAATTATGAGCGGAAAACATCCTAGATTATTTTTTCCCTTCGGCTGCAGCTTTGTTCTAACTGGCCATTACTGATCTCACAAAAATTTCGAGCACATTTGTTTTCATTTGATTTCATCATTTCGCCGGCCTCGGTGGCGTAGGGGTAACATTCTCGCCTGCCAAACAAGAGGTCGCGGGTTCGAGTCCCGCCTGGGTAGGTTTCCCCGGTCCAGGGCATGGTCGTTTGTGTACGTTTACTAGTTGCATATGTTGAACACCCCGGTGTAAAATGGCCAATAAGAGCTGTATCCGGTGGTTTGAAAATAAAATAAAATAAAATTTCTAAAAGAAATGCTAATCTAAAGATATTTCAGCGGTCATTCTTTAAACAGTGGCAGCGGCATCATAATCACGCAAATTAGCATCTGGCGCCGTGTATGATGTTATTTAAATTTTATTTGGGATCGGTAATTTTAAAAATAGTTATCCCAAGTTCCTAGGGTAAATTTAAATACTACTACAGATTTATAAAGCAAAATTAGAAATAAATGCGTACATTTTCACACTCTCGGTCAAAAGCTAAACGGCAAACAAATGCAAGTGATAGAAACAAGGAGAGCGGTTTAAAATGCCTTTTTTATTGCCTGTTAATAGAGATACTGGTATTAAAAGTTGAAACGAGCAAATTAACCCATTCAATTCCAATAATAGGCGAAAATGAACTTACATCGCCACAATAAACCTGAAGAACCCGGTAGTTCTATTGATTCCGTAGAAAGATTAATGAAAGTAATGACAGAAACACTGCCTCAACACATTCCTGTTTTTCTCTCCGCCAGGTTTTATTGGCCGATAAGGATCACTGTGGATGCAATATATCAGACGGGACACGGTAGAAAGGCATTCGGTATTTTCGTCTAACATCATGTGGCAGCAAGGACGATTCAAACTGTGGAACAGTGTACTTATAGTTGGTATCTACAATTTGACACGGTTTGACTGACATAGATTTACCTCCCATACAGACGTGCTTATAACGACATGCAATAACTATCGCCTTGTTATTCTCCATGGGCTGTTTGATGGCTCAATTAAAATGACCGAACATCTTTGTGTAGAACCAGCTAAATGTATTTATCGCAAAAGTATTTCTCTAAGATTTGATATATTGCCTTGTAAAACTTCATATGTATCTGATTTTTGGGAAAAATAATTGACATCGAGTAATTGACATTGATGGACAATAGCAACAAGCATGATAAAGTAAGTTCTTTAGAAATTCGCAGAATTGTATCAATAAAATTCATTTCTAGCTGTAGTTATCTGCTGCAATGGCACTTGCTATCTAACAGGACCCCCGCGGTATCCATTGAGTTAAATTAAATGATGTCCCTTGATCATAATAATCGTACTGGTTTATGCACAACTGATATTCTTTAGAGAGCATAACCTTCGAAAAACCAATCTAGCCCATTATTCCAAATAGTTGCTCATATAGACGGGCATATTTGGGTAAAATACCTTCTTGGACAGTATAGTTGGTGATGATCTAGTGTTTAAAGTTATGAAGAACATAAAGAACTGTCATAACTGTTTTTTCAGCTACTTATAATTAAGTCCAAACAGAGGGCTATACTAAAAATATACGCTAATAATTGAATAGAGGGTAATGCTCTCAATTCTGAAGCGTAAGAATGGATTATATGATCTAGGTGTTGCGCCCCTCACCAACTTCCTGAGTAGGTAATTGGTAATAATGCGAAGTCTAGCAAAGACTGAATTTCAATCAACATGAAACGACAAATTTATAAAAAGAGGAATAATTTTAAACGATATACTTTCTGTACACTTTTTCTGACATGGATAGGTATTATTTGGACAAGCAATTATGTTGCAAATGTGTTTTTGATAAACAACCTATGTATTGCATTGATTATGGCAGAATGACCCCAACACAAAAAAATACATTTTTTCCTTACGGAACCGCGGTTAAATTATTTTATGCAACGAGCTAAGCACCGTAAATTGCGTTTCGACACGTGGTCGCTCAGAGGGAAAGGGGTTTCCTGGAGGAAACCGTGAGGGTGGAGGGAGAAGTTGAGGCATAGACAGAGAGAGGAAGGGTTGGATGGGAAGGGGAAAAGTGGATCGGATGGAAAAAAATGCAAATTAAAGGGTGAGAGGGAGGGGGAGGGGATGGACGGTGCGGATGGCGGAAAGCCATTGCTTCGCGGGGCCGCGGAGACGACTGTGAAGAGAGGCGGAGGAGTGGGATGGGGAGCCACGCTCGGTGGGTGAGATATTGGAAGGGGGGCGGTCGGAGAGACGAACATGAGGGGAAGGAAATAGCGCCGGTGCCGCCACCCGCCGGCGGACGAAAGAGTTATCCGCTAAGCGATGAATATTTAGGGCGTTTTTGCCTCGGGGAGGTCTTCGCCTAAGCGAAGCATGCCGCGCGACCCTTTGACCCCTTCGCCGCGAGGGAGGGGTAGGAGGGTGGGGCGGACCGCGGTTGGCGACCCGTGACACCGCGTCCATCCTGGCGGTGGTCGCGGTGCGGTGGGGCGAAGAGGAAGGGGGCGGTCAGTTCATTGGATATGCAGGCGGATGGGGGGCCAGGGTCGTGCGCCAAATGCATATGCGGCGGACCCTATTGGGGGCGGCCGACCTGCCTCCACCCCCACCGTTTACACTACGGGGCACCCCCCCCCCCCACAGTTTAACCGAGTCGCAATCCGCCACGTGGAGGACTTAATTACCACAAAAAGGTCAGACTCGATACTCCAGGGAGTGGAATGCATTCGCCAAATCCTATAAGAGAAGGCTATATCTAATAAAAGCAACGAAACGACTTGATAAAATCAACTGACTCAAGTATGATATACTTTGCTAGAAAATAGCTTGTGCAGTAATGCCAAGGAGGCAAAAAGAATTACGTGTTCCATCAAGAATAGGGCCCCCAAATGAAGACTTCACACAAAAACCACACATTACAAAACATAATTTTTCTGCTTTGCATACTCCATCACATTCTATGTACCTCAAGTTTTAATTACCGCGATATTTTCCTCGGTCAAACCTCGGTTTGATACGACCGGCTGAGATAAAAGTTTTGCTCATTGAGTAGTTTTATTTCTCATCTACCTACCCGGATATGCCTCTGATATAAGAATTCAAATTGGGATGAGAAACGTGCATGGCTACTCATAACGTTATTAATTCCCGCTTCATAGCGTTCCTAAATGGCAAATCAGCTGTACAAAACAGTGATTCACACGTCATTGTCCCAACAGAACTTCCCTTGCCCGTATCTTGTCCCTTCGCAAGTTATAAGCAATTTTGGTAGAATTAACGAATATTTGTTAAGAATCCATCACGGTGGTACCATTGGACTATCAAACGATGCCTGGAAAATAAAATCTCTCTCTTTCTCGGCAATATAATCACTTGACGTCAGTGGTGTAGCCACGGGGGATTTTCCGGGTTACATCCCCCCCTTTAAGCCTTTAAATGAGGCGCCAAAACGAGCAAGATGGCCTCGTTAAATAGCTTGAAATAAGTAGTCATACACAATTAGTGTTTTTGAGTCCTAAAAACACGTTTTCAACTCCAATAATCCCAACATTTTCCGGGGTATTTTCTATACACCTCGAACGGCCCCGAAATATCAGGTAAACCCCCCCCATTTCAAAATCCTGGCTACGCCACTGGTTGACGCCCTTCACTAGTTCAGTGAAGTGGCTCGTTTGGTGCTCTCCAAAAACTACAATGTAAACAGCAATCTAACACAACGACTTGAAAATGTTATGATGATCGACAGCTTGGATGCTATATTGATGGCTGCTACAGAAAGGGACGTGAATTTTTCACTTTTTTCGCTTTGATTCCAAATCATGACGACTTTTATTACCACCGGTTACAGGTTTAAAAGCAGACGCATTTCGCCTTAATTTTCCTTTTTCGGTTCAACATGATTTCAATCAAATATCCAACCGTCGAAGAATACTGAAACCTGAGACCAGGGTGTCTGGTTGACTTTGACGATAGGCAGTCTTTACCTAGTCGTAGACACCGACGTTGCTGCGTGCACTGCAGAAGACACTTCATCATTTCCAATGGCATTGCGCAAGTCACTCTGCTCATATCACCAGTCGATGCTGATATCTCCCTTTTGGAGTGTTTTGAGGTCGGAGCGGACGATGATAATCGCATGTCTACACGCACCTCAACTCTCCACTGCGCACCGTTAAAAAAAATCTAGGAAGGTAATTATATAGTAGATGCCGTAGTTTGGGTCGTAAATCCCCGCCAAGAGGTCCAAGAACGCAGTAAAAAAATTCCTGACGTCCACGATTTAGACTTGAAGAGCGGAGAGAGAGAGAGTATGCGTACGCTGGCATAATTCCAGATACGCTCCTTATCTCAACGCGGGAGAATTCGCTTTGCCCCTTTCGTATACTCGCTCATAGGTGGCTAAGGCATTACTACCCCATTTTGAAGGTAATTTACGACGACGGGGGACAAAAAGAAGTCCCAACACTGCGTTGCAGTCAAACAGGAGGGAAAAACAAAACAATAACCGCTGAAAGCTTGAATGTTTTTTTTTCACCCTCTTAAAATATTTATGGCTCCTCGGGATAGGGAAACGCTTTCCGCGAAAAGACGGACATTATACGCGCACCACGTGTCCACTCGATCTTACGCCTCGTGTTCGCCTCGACGACCGCTTGTCGCAGAGCGGAGAACAAATCTGAAAACCCTAAGACATCAAACGGAGTGACATCGAGGCGATAAAAATAATTTCATAGTCACCGCGGATGCATTTGCAGGAGAATGGTAGTAACCCGAATTGCGACATTTTCATTGCCCCAGTAGTAAAGCCGCTTTTACCGTGCCATTTCCTTCTTATATCATATGAATTAAGACGACATTAAATAATTTTTTTTCATTATTTTATGGTGTCATATACTATTTCAGATTCATAGTCCGTCGTATTTTTATGCATCTAAATGTATATAAAATTATATTCTAGCATGTGCCGACAACTTACAAAGGGATACATTTTAACTTTCCGACGTGTCCTTTAAGGTTTATTTTACATTTAAGAATGCCACTAGCAAGAACTTTTATGCATGAAATGGTGAGGTGTATTTTTTGATGAAAAAATTGGTAATTTTCTGACGCGATGTAACAAATAAAAGTGAACATAAACGGAGGGGGAAGCGAATTCCAGCTTGGCATGATATTCTACGGTAAAACGCAGGTATTTTTTCACTAAAATTAATACCAAGATATAAATGAACTGGTTTTGGCTGCACATTACTTAAATTAATGAAAAAATTTCTATTCAGATCATGATCCTAAAAGTGTACTTTGAACCCAGTAACCTTCGACCATTCGGTACAGAGCTCCTTCTCGCGGCTGTTAAAATCTCCCTTAATCATGATGTTTATTGCTTGAGTTCTATTTACACCACCACTAGTGCGATATTTGGCTTAAGCCTCACGATAAAAAGTTATAAGTACACAATGGGAGCGTTTAACTCTTATATTTAATTTTCTTGGTCTATCCCTTGCCAAAGAGACACAAGAACACTTATACATTCCCGGTCACTTCTCCTAATTCATGATTAAAAAAATGGATGGTTGCCTAAACAAAGGAGGACGAAACCGGTGAAGTCATAATTATAATTCACAGCAACCTAATCTGGCTTCCATTGGCTAAACTATGGAGCTGAAAACTCAAAAACTCAAAAAATAAATAAAACTGGCGCAACTCGAGTTAGGACAACCATCAGTTGATTTAAGCACAAATTTCTCTTAAAATCAACCAGTAACGACGGAGATAAATGAATGAGATAAAACAGAGACATTGAAACTATCGTAATACCTCTGAAACATATTTCACAATTGAGGCATAGTTTGTGTTGTGAGTGAGCATATATACCACAAACTTGTCTGGGTCGTATCAAGTCCAGTTAAACTGAGTTAATTTAATGTGAACGGGATTTTAGGATTAAATTAATAATAATTTCCTTCGACTTTCCTCGGACACTTCCACAAAATCGTCTCCAGCGGAGAATCTCAATCCCTCGGAGTGCTAACCACTCCTTGTTAATTTCCTTTTATTTTTAAAACCCTCGCGGCAACCAATTTAATCGCACGATAATATTTCACCGCCGCGGAAGGAGGAATGGAATTATTTTCGTTCACCGTTTCGGGCATCTCACGGGAGAGCAATTGGAGCGACTCCTAACACGATACACATAAAAAAATGATCCCAAGAGGTGACTCGAGGGGTTCCGATGGTCGCGGCTATTTAGAATTAACACCCACCCGCCCGTGGGGTGGGAGCCGTGGTTGATCACATGGGGTAAGGGGAACGGGCGGATGCCGAGGAAATGAATCGCAGATCCAAAGGTGCGTCGCTTTGGTAGCGGCTCAACAATGCGACTGCGGGGGACGGCTGCGGAGGATGGGAGGGGGAGGTGGTGATTGCGCCGGTTGAGGGGAGGTCGGGGAATGCGTGGGCGGAGGGGGGAGAGAGGGGGGAGGCGGATCTGAAAGCAAGGAAGCCAATTTGAGCCAGTGTGACAAACTCTCCAAGCTCCGTGTCTCTATCGGGGAAACGAACATATTTGCAAGGAGATTGGGTTGGTGTGGCTGGCGGCTAGAGGCTCTCACCATGTAGTTCCGGGTTCAGATCTCGGCAGATGCGGAGATTTTTCATAGACTCCTCGATATCTCTTGAGAGCTAAATAAATATATTTATATAGCCATGAGCAAGCTCCATGAAGGTTACTTGCAAACAATTGAAGATGATTAGGATTAAATTAAGAATTCATTTCTTCGACTGAACAGAACACTTGTAGAAAATCTATTTTTTTTAGCTTTCTTTTGAATCTATCTTTTCTTTGACGAGGGAAAATAAAGTAAAGCACTCCGTCCATCGGATGGGACGTTAAGCCGTGGTCCTTGAGTTAAGAACGGGCCAATGTCGACGCAGAGTTTCTCTCCGCCCTTCCTTTCCTAACTTTCCCTATGGAGCAAATAATAAAAGCTGTCGGTTGCCACCGTCAAATGCCATACCATACCAGGAGATGCCCCTTCGTATCGAGAACAAGATGTCATACGCTACCCTTGCCTCGACTTTCTAACTTTTGCAGTCGTCACCATTTTTGGGAAACCCGTGACCTCCCGTAGTTGAAACATTAATTGTGAAAATGTTGATTTTGCTTATTTTCTTTCTTTCGTTGATCATATTCGTATCTTATCTGAAAGTAGAGGAGCGCGGTGGTGCATTGGTTAGAATAAACAGTTTGTAGTCGAAGGAGCCGACCAACAGCAAAGATTCCTATTCCATATTAGGGGTACGGGAGAAAGGATGGAGTACGACTGAGCGTCGGCATTATTCTGTTCTGAACGAAATGCGCCAAGGGGACCACGTCCCATCCGATGGACTGAGTCCCATACCTGAATTGCCCTGCACGCATCACACCAGAAGGAATATGAAAACTTGTAGTAAGAAATGAATCGAACTGCCGATGCCCCTTCCGGGAATGGAACCCGGGCCTACCGGATGGGAAGCCATTACTCTAGTCACCGCGCCAACCCGATCTTTCCTGTGTTTGGAGCGTTGGGTTCATGACCGAATGGGTTCAAACAGCGGTTGTAGCTTTAAACACCCTAAACAAATGTCTCCGAAATGCAAGGAAACTCAGGGAAATAAAATGGGCCCCCCACCCTGATTATGCGAAACGCGCCTATGCCTAAGTTCGGGGAGAGCTCTACCCTCACCTATTTCGTCCACCCTTTGAGTAGAAGCGATTACTAGCGTATAACACTGTTTACAAAGGCGGTGTTTAATCAGTAAATTTAGCTCATATACAGAAAAATTACCGATGTATACAATTATACATCGATGTTTTAATAACAATTTATGACAAAAATAGTAAAAAATATTTAAATTCAATATTTTTATCACATGCATTGTGAAAAAGAAGAATGCTTTATTTTGCTTCACAGTTTATGGTATTTCACACAATTCAATAAAATATCCATAAGAAAATGTGAATTTTTAAATTCAACTGCCATATGGTATATCATGGAAATCCCCAATTTATAATTTTATCAACCGCAGAAGAGCAATAATAGCAGTAAGTAATTGTGCATTTTGTATGAAAAAAAGCCTCTTATTTTCTCTGTGAACCCTCCTTAAGGGGATTGGATAACAAGAAAAATGTGATAAATCTTCTATTATATAATGTCCGACCACCAAAAAGACTATACAGTTCTTTCAGCCGAGTAACCTTAAAAGAAGAAATACTAACTTCAACGCGAATATAAAGAAATTACATCTTAAGGAAAAATATCGCATTCGCATGTAAAAGTTTTATATCATCCTGATGCACTACGATGCTTAAAGTTCGTTGGGACCTAAGACTAAGACAAACGACGTGGCATTGTGCGAGGACCAATGACTAAGGTCATCCGTGCCATTAAGGTCACCCCTCCTATTTGGAGGCCGAAGACCCTTTGATAACCTTCAAATGTTGATAATTCTTAGACATCAGAGGGATTTTTTTAATCGATACCATAGCCTCTCTCTTGGATTCATTCTATGTTTTTCACAACCCCTTCAGATATCGTGAATAAAATGTCATCGTCTCCCTCCTACTCCAAATAATAATATATATAGCATTTCTCGAATGCAATCTTCATCATCCATACTCCCTTCACCAAGTTGGGTGTAAAACGGGTAGACGTGTTCATTAATTCTTTCCGTCACTTTTAATTTATTTTCTTGGTAACTTTTCCGCCTTCTACAATATCCTATAATTCCGCAATGGAGTCGTTCTTCGAGACCGTAATTTGGAATATAATTTACGAATTCAATAAATAGATCGGAAGAGAGATTTTTGGCGAGCAATAACTTGCACGTTCAGAAACCGATATACTTATTGAAAATTCGAGTATATGAGGGAGGAGGGGGATAAGGTACCCCCCAGGAGCGAGGAAAATAAAAAACTAAATACCGCCATCTAAATTCTTTACATTGATTGTGCGTAAGGTTATTGTCAATTATCTTATACTTAGTCCATCGTACTCCGTACACCATTGTAAAACGAGTTAGTTTTACGCATTTTTTCCTCCTAAAAATCATCCAATGCTCTTATTAATTAGCCTTACTTTACAATTATCTTGCCCCTCTCCTCAAAGATACAATCCGCATTAGCCGCTGATTTACAAACACCATTTCAAAAAAATCTTCCTCTAATAATGCTTATAAGGTTACCAGTTAATGAGAACACTTGGTTGGATATCGTGTTCTTTGTTATTGGTTGAATATCGTTGGCTGTAGTTATTACAACTTTCACACATATCTTTCTCAATCCGTGAGTTACTACCATTAAAAGAACAATGCACGTTCAATCAATGTCAAAGTTAAAACAAAGGTAACTTTCCTAAATATTTGAGGGGACAATTGGAACTTTTTAAATTTTTTACTAGGACATGGAGAATCCCAACTAAACCTGGCCAAAAAGGTTCTTACCAACGTTTCATATCGAATATAATTCCTCGAAACGGGGATGTAGGAAATGCCGTGTATCCCCTTACTTTATTTCTCAGCAAATACTTTGAGGAGGGTTAAAAATAAAGATGTGTAAAATATGAGTTCTTTTTATCATCCAAAATCTATCTATATCTGCAATGTGAACAAGTTGTGAATAATACTAATATCTGCTGCACGTTTTGGCTTGAGTCATTCAGTCAAAGATCGCTATACCTAATACCAAAGAAAATACCTTTATACTTATATGCTTACTTAATAAATATTCCATAAAATGCACGCAAAAATTAGCAATTGTAAGTAACTAACATTAAAGTAGTCATGAATGGCCTACTCCAGTCACGTAATGAGGGGGGGCACGGGGGGTCCGGACCCGCCCCCCCCCCCGAAATAGAAAAGCACACTTACTAACCATCACAAAAGAAAACCAAACATTGAAAAATCATGAATTTACAAAAGATTTCATTAAAAAATGAAGTTTTTTTCGATTATGGAAGATGTAAAAATTAGTTGAAAACCTTCAACTTACTAGTAGTACCCTGTTTTTCAATAATATTCCCCCCCTGGGTTTGGACCCCCCCCCCCCCCCCGAAAAAATTTCCTGGCCATGACACTGGCCAATTCCAAAGATACATCTAAAAAATTATTTCACTAACAGCATTTACAGTTTATTTAACAGTAGTAACGCACAAAGGAAGATTTGAAAAAAGGCTGAAATTCTACAGCCTCAGGACGGACGTGCCTTTTAACACGATTTTCCCAAAATCAGATTAAACCCGACCTCCATCCTCTTTTTCTCTGCTCTCTTGCTTCCCCTACCTCCTTTTCTGTCGTCGGTTAAAACCTTTCAAATGTTATAAATAGCATAAAACCTTGTGGAATATATTTACGGCACTTAATGTTTGAACTAAAAATCGGTATTAGCTGACTTTCAATGAAATTTAACTCGTGAAAAACCTAATCAATAAGGTAAGCTATTGGTTGAGGCCATTACTACTGTAACCTTAATTAAATTATAAAATCATCACGGAAGAAGGCGACTCTAGTCGTTGCCGCAATAATGGCAAATAGTTATCGTCAAAAACATTAATTGAAGAAAAACGGGTAGCCAAGAAACAAAAAAAAAAAACAAATAAGGCGGCCGTGAAATCCATGTATAGTTACGTAAAATTATTGGTCAAGAGCTAATGAGTTTCTCTTAACGAGAATTAGAAACATTAGAAAGTAGGTTATGGATATAATTACTATTATTTCGAGAAAAATGCTATAGCTCCTACGTAATACAGGTATGGTTCTATTTTCTAGGTTCTATATACAGCGTGTACTTTGTCTTTGATTCGCAAAACATGTACTTTGTCAATGCGAATTTCCGCGAATGCATCCTAAGTGTGGTTGTTCGGTTACATCGTAAGGAAATAAATTTAAGTTACTGTAAGTTTTTCCCTTGGGGTCACTAGTAATTATCTTTTAGGCTTGAGCCAACATTAACTGAATTAAAAATGTGAAAATCGGCCAAATGCATGACTTGCTCATGCTGTTACATCGCAGAAGTGCGATCACGCAACGCAGCCAGGCCAAAGGAAAATAGGAGTGGTAAATGAACAAGAGCTCTGATGATGCCACCAACTCATAAGCGGGTGAAACCGTCCATAATTGAAACTTTGATAGATGGTGCGATGCAGGGGAGCGTCTGGCAAGACACGTGTTCCACCTAAATCCGCCTATGGTACGATGAGGAATATTCTTTTTCCGTCAAAAACTGTCTTCCTTTTCTGAATTCTTATAGCAAACTGCGAGTGAACGAACATATTATAATAGTGATTTTTTTCAATAGCGAAATTTTCATCGGGCGATTAGGTCCAGATATTTCACTCTAAGAGACCTCGGTCTCACCAGTTGGTCTGCATACCACGGAAGTCGTCTCATCTCATTTCTGCCCCTTAATTTCGATTTCGGCCACGTGTCGAGAATATTTTTAACTCGGCGGAGTCTTAGGCCATCAAAATGAGAGGAACCGTGGCACTTTGCCTGATAAGATGTAGCGATGAAACCAATCGCGGGTCAGAGACCCCATTCTTTGTTTTAATTCCTTTCTTTCTACGCTCCCGTTCATTACAATGAAATTGGCCAGTGAAGGCCACTCCCAATCATCTGACACGAGTAACGTTTGCCTCGTGGAGTATTTTTCTCGTAAAAACCGCAGCCGATTCACAATGAGCTTTGATTTTTTTATAATATTGGGTGTGGAGGATGACCCGACCTAATTTCTACGCGCGTTTTTCGATGAGAAAATAATAGGGTAGTTTCCTTCATCAAAGAAAACGAAAGGCATTGATTGCGATTCGTTACCCACCATTAGTGTGTTCATAATATACAAATTATTTGGTTTTAGAAATCCCAGTTTAGACGAATGGCAATGGTCAATTTTAACCTCATTTGAAAAAAGGACAGATTGGCGCCCATGCGATGCCACTCCACGTGACATCACAAGGACCTAGTTTCTATGCGAGTAGATAGAAGTTTTACATCGACTAAAATTACCAATGTAGCCATGAGGCACAGAGCTCAGGGAAACATCTCTTAATAATCATCTACTAAAACTGCCTATGGTCGGAAAGTTTCCTTCGTTTGATAAGGTATTAATAATCCTTATTTATGCCAGGATACTCTGCTACCTGCTAGCAGCCTGCATCGCAGCGGTCCACACATCCTCGTCCCAAGGTCACCTCTCTTACGGCAGCGGGATCCAGAATGACGTCACACGGGCTTTTCCCAGCATTCATACTTCGCCGTCGCGTTTTCGCGCGCTTGAAAATTTTCACTTTTCATTTAATCGCATAAAATAGATATCGTCATTTAAAAATCTAAAAGCGTGAAATACGTACTCCAGGAGTAATAATCTTTCGATTTAGGCAAATAAAAAATTATTGGAAATCACCCCATTAGAGCAAATATAGTTGGTGTAGGCAGACGCAACTTGTTGAAACCTAATTTAACATGAAATTGTATAAATAAGCTTAACGATTCTCATATATTTTCGAAAACCTTCGCTAAATGGAATATGAAACATTTTACCGTGAAAATATTATACCGTCACTGAGACCTTAGGTAATTTGAAACTATGGTCGAGTACTGACACCTTGTTAAATAGTCACAAGTCTGGCTATTTATTCCGTATCTAAATGGAGTGAGATAAAATTATTTCACATACTCATAGCATTCACCAAATCACCTACACTATTGATACTTACATCAGTAAAATCATATGTAGCAGAAATAGCAACCGGAAAAATCACTAGACACGCAAATTCACAATCCTGTTGGCATTGCAAAAGACGCGTCTCGGCTGATGCAATTGAACGAATATTTAAATAATCCATAAGTGAATAGAAAAAAGAGATACGGCTTAACATTCAACGCTGAACTTCGATCGAAATCAACTGTTTAATTCCATTTAGACGATTCCTTTAGAATATTACAATATACATAAACATGGAGAAGATTTAGGCGAAGAAATAGTGTAGCGACAGAGAATTTAACTTGCAATATGTACAGATACACAATGATGAATAAATAGCATGATTAAAAATTAATATTTTAAACTGTATATAAATTAAACGAAATATTTCATATCAATTTGAAATCATTTATAGAACATTTTATTGGCCCCATTTAGCCCCAATCTAACCTGTGTAGAATATTTTTTAAAATAATTAACATTTTCCTGCCTTCCTGCTCGTACTAAGGAGGTTAACAGTAGAATCAAATATAACGCTTCACAGGAAATGAGTCTCTCACTTTCCAAAATAAAGAACACTAATTCCACCACAATGAAAATATCCTGTTAGATGCGCAACTGCTTCTCCAGATTGACGGATAAACACAAAATATTTCCGCAATTATAAAGGGATATAGAAGTCAAATAACGCTAGCTATAATATCGCTGCATTAAAAATTAATTTGTCTCAGAAATAAAGCGCTAATGAATATTTCTAAGTTGGCAAAAGGAATGAATCCATCGTATGTCGAAATTTGTTTTACAATTTTCACCAAAACGAGAATATCTAATTGGTGTAATCTTTGCAAATTTTGAAATGCCTTTCGTCAAAGTATATACGTGGTTACATATTTTGGAAAGTTTTTCCACTGACGAGACCAATGAGATAACAGCATACTACGACGATCATGAAAATGAACAAGATACGAAAATATTCAGAGAAAGGTGTTCACTTACCTTTTCTGTTTTTCAGCTTGAGCTCAAAAGACCGCCGCAGAGACGTCTGAACTCAACCACAGGTTTTCAACACAGACACTCGTCCAAGCGACCAGCAAGCTATAACATTCCTTAATGAAATATCCCTTTTAAGTGGACTGGCCGATTCTCAGTATCACTAGAATGGTTGTCAGCGTTTTTGGGATACAGTGACGTAGGCGTTATTATTTCTTCTTCGCTAATGTGATAAGATATGCGTCAACATTTCCATTTGGGTATGCCTCGAAGAATTGGATCCCATCTGGGTCTGTCTCAGCAGCAATGACCTTATCTCAGAGTTGAATACGATAAATAGACTTTGGCCGAAAATACGCATTAGCTGAATTACGCATAAATTGTCGCAATAAAACTGACCTAGACTGGGAATGAAGCCTCGGGCCTTTATAAGAAGCGCAGATAAGAACGCCATAGTCCGTAATTGACATGTTAATGGCAGTGGGGGAAATAGACAAAAAATATTAGCGCTATAGAGAAAGTTCAGTGCCAATAAGTGGAATGGAATGAGTAAGTGTTCCAAAGTTCCGCCCAAAAATGTACCAAAATAAACCACAGGGAAGTTCCAAAGATTTACGGGATTCATTTTTTTGATAAATTTTCTACTAAAAAAAGGAATAATGAAGAAAGAAAAGTCGGTCACATTCCAGGAATCATGAATCAAAGTAAGCAAAATATGAAGGATGTTCTATGAGAAGAAGTGGAGGTGAAATATTCATGGAAAGGATCCTCGGATACGTACATGATATTAAAATGTAAATTATATTGCAACATGTTGCTCTTTAATAATATTCACTTAAAATTAGGCAGAAGACCTGCGGTAATACGAGAAAAGCAGAAAAATAATATACTATCCTATACCCTTCGAGTTTGAAGAGCAATCCTGGCTTTATTCTACCCACTGATCCAAAGACAAGCATACAAGTAGTTTGTCCTGAATACACTCATATCATTCGATTGAGGCATACATCTTCGCTGAACTCGATCTTTTGTCTCTAACTTAACCTATGATGCAAGCTGGACATCTAAAAATCTTTCAGGACATGTGTTCCAATGGGTTGAACACATCACACCTCGAACCGGCGTGGGCGAAGAACGTTTTTCACCCTTTGTAGTTTCTTCCATCCGTGAAAATCCCAACACTTTCCGACCCGACGACGACTCCAAGAGAACAATTGCCTACGCCCGTGCGCGTCGGAAAACGAGGGAGACGCGTCGTGAAGCGAGCTTGAGACTCGTAAGGCGGTCGACTTTACGACGATTCGCATCGAGGCGAGGGAGCCAATTCTTCTCCTTCCCCGCACCAGAGTGAACAGCTGTTCATCTCCTCATCCACTTCCCTGCCCCAGTGTTTCTCGACCCAATGTCCTTCTAGTCACCCCCGCAAGCCCCCCTCGACCCGAGGAAGGAGGAGGAAATTTGGGGCGGCGGCGGTGGCGCGTGATGAGCGGGCGGAGGGCGCTGCGATCCCCGGCGCCGTCTATTCTCGTCCGGGACACAAATAATCGAAGCGGAGACCCCAACTGGGTTGAGGAGAGCGCGAAGGGCGAGGCGATGTTATGACGGCTGGCGCTCTCTTAAACGGCCGCGAAACGGAAGGGTAGGTGCGGTAATTGGTGAGATCGCTCATCTACCTATTAAGCTGGACCCACAGGGATTTCAGCATATTTTGAGGCTGTGAAATGGGAAAGATACTGATACTAGCGACTTAATTACGCGAGAAGTAATTTTTGGGGGCATTGCTTAACCCATTATAACCCAATTTTGCTTTTAACTCTTTTAACTGGCCTGTGGGGGCCGATTGTGCGGGAAGGGATTAAGGGGCCAGGGGGAGTTTTGGAAGAAAGGGAGAATGAAAGTGGAAGGGCCTGGCCGAAGTGATATCGCCGCGAGGTAAGGAGTGGGTGTCGTCTCGTGAATCCACGTAGGTAGATACTCTTGAGAGGTGCCGATATCAATTTTGGCGGCCAATTCATGACAGAGGGAGACTGCCAGTAGATATCTGCGCGGCGCTAAGCATGAACTTAAGTATTTAATACACACATAACCCTTTTAACCCATAATAACACAATTTTGCGTCTAAGTAACATAAAAATGTATTTATATTATGCTCTATCTAGGAAAGATTTAAACTGCGTGTTCTTTTGTGCTGTAAATTTTATGTAGTCGGACAGTTCGTAACCACGACATATCGTAACCGCGACAATTCGTAAGTGACCATTTCTTATACGCGATAGTTGGTATAAAGATGTTCTGTAACCGGAAGTAATGAAATCATCTCATGGTGGATATAAGAAACATTAATGCTCAAACTACCAAGTCTGCAACAGTAGTAGAAACTTGCGAATTACGGCAAGGAGGTTACCCCCTAGGTCCCTCCTTGTCCTTATCCTGGATCCGCTACTGGGTGAAGTTATCGATTAGGTATATCAATTGACGACACGAGTTTCAACAGTTCAATGCCTGAATCACGCGATTATTTTCTCCATCTTATTCGGCGGACAACTCCAGCGATCGCTCAAATTATGGCGGAAAAATGATCATTTGACGCGATCATTTTCCGCGATTTGTATGGGGGATGGATGGAAATCCAACACCTTTACCCATCACTTGGCACGTCCCTTTACCTCAGTGAAGTAGCTCACGTGAAACAAGGAAAGTAGCCACAACCAACCAATACGCCCCACGTTCTATTCTAGATTAGGCTATTCTAGATAATCCTTTGACACTATCAAGGGCAGATAGACTGTCGCCATAAGACATTTCCATCTAAATGCTTGCCAAAGAATTTTTGACATGTATCCAAAGTGAAAAGATCTAAAACATACAAAGAGTAACGGAAGATGAAATAATTGTTCTTAAAAGAGGAACATACGGTTCACTCTCAAGAAAAATACTGGAGTAGAATTAGTTCCTCAGTAAGCTCCAAAATTAATTCTTTAGCCTAACATAATCAGTATTTAAAAGATAAAATACAACTGTTCTATTATTTCTACTTTACAACACTAAATTACCAAAACCCTTCCATAATATCATAGCATGTGGAAGTACACAATGTGCAATTGTTGCCACAGTTTTAATGGCAGCTTGGAATTTAATTTTGAGAGCTTAAGTCCCCAGGGATCTATCGCGAAGTCCAACCAAATACCTTTATCCATGAACGTAGTGCATTATCCTTGCCCGATGTCGGTTGCTATCCCGTGACCTTTTGGTAACCGTAGGCCAATTCACGAAGGCCTTTGTTTTACCAAAATAATACACAGACCGAATATTCACGTTACATCTTCGGCTACTTCCAGCAACGCTAGTTGAAAGTCAACTTTTGTCGAGGCAGTTTCATCATGCATCGAGAATGTCGATGACCGAAAATCTCGCGTCCTTCATGATTAAGCTCCAAGTACAGTGAGTAGTAACCTACGACCGTCTGGCATCATATCAACGAAAGCCATAATAATATGGATGCGTATTTTTCTTCATATGAACACTATAAGGGCCACTAACGCTTCCTCAGAAAATAACAAACACATTAAGTGAGATGCCAGTTCAAAGAAATAGCCGTTATAAGTTTTATGGCCAAGCGAATTGATAATGTTCGTAAAAAAACAACCCTATTTAGGACAATATTTTATGCCATCACAACAGAAATTATAGCTCTCTCTGATATACCGTCATAGCATCGTAATAGTGGAGACAGAATGACTATCAGCCAGAGAGAAGTTGACAGTTTGAAGTTGAATATTTTTATGACTATGAAGAATATATAACACTTGAATTTCACATAAATATACCTGAACATTTTAAAATGAAAAGACAAATTTTTCATCTCAAGAATCAATTAATTTTACATTAATCCGACTTGTTTTCCAAGTTAAATCTCATGAGGAGCATTTCGGATCATTTGAGAGATTGATGGATTCAATCTCATCACGGAAAAGATATGAAGTTTGCCAATATAGGATGGGCTGTGTTAAACAAAATTGCCCGACTTTTAATGCTCGAAATTATAAGGCATAGTCGGCACGACCGTGTTCTTTTCGCCCCGTTTTGATTCACGGGCAGTTAATTAAAACGTTTTCGGTCTGGCCACCTTCATCCGTTCCGAGTAATTCGTTCGCTGTCACCATAGTCAGGCGTTTTTGCCGAGGCATGAATTTAAGTGCCAAATAAATGAGCCAAACGGCTGCTTGAGGAGTGAAAAAGGAGCAAATCGGTGCGTAGCGTCCCCTGCGGAATGCGACCGCGTGTGTATTTCCGGATAATTAGACGACCGTCGGAATCTGAGCGAATGCCAAATAGCTCTCATCATATTTCCTCACTCTCTGTATTCAGCGATATCCCCCCATCATCATCATCAAGTATTCTCCTCTCTTTATAGACTCTCATATACCGAGGAATCTTGTTTTAATTTGGCTTATGAAATCAGGGCTAGGTTGGCTCATTCGCTAATTAATATTTTTGCAAATTTTGGACCAAAATCCCTTTACAAATGTTTCTTTAAGTTTTCATTTGCATGTTCTTTTATATAATATAAACTTTTAATACAGGATTCATTTATTCTTATTTTAGTCTTTTTGAGCATAATATTTATTTTGAACACAAATTTCATTCCTAGTTATGAACAATTTTAATATGCACCAACAATAATCCCGCTAACGGCATTTTGCCGGCTATTTATATCGATACAGGCCGGCGAATCACCGGCCATATACCCGG
The DNA here is from genome assembly GCF_921293095.1 of Ischnura elegans. Lineage (NCBI taxonomy): Eukaryota > Metazoa > Arthropoda > Insecta > Odonata > Coenagrionidae > Ischnura > Ischnura elegans. The sequence goes on from NC_060248.1 coordinate 87,232,348, forward strand.
ATGGGTTAAAATATTCCTTCCTGGTAGTTATTATTGCTCAATTGCCCAATCCCTTTCTCCGGAGGAACCAAAGAAGCAATACGGGATGAAACCAAGCGCATTATTTAACTATTTCATTATTTCACAAAATAAAAGACGTTGCCTCAATGTCTGAAACAAAAAGAAATACAGAACTCGTTGCAAGCCTTAACTAAGCTTGCAATAAATACTTTTTAGCACGATCGTACTTTGATTTCAATTTTGTTCATCTATTTAATAACTCACTATATTCCAAAAGGACGACTAGTCAGAGTATATAATATGAGAATTTATAAAATAATTCGTTTAGTGAGGGTGTCAATTCCAGCTAATAATTTATTATGGCTCATACGATCTTCATTTTACGATAGAATTTTCGGTAATACTGTGCTTACTCTATAATGTATGCCTGGGTAGTAGATGAACGTTTTCGAACCAGGGGATAAGCATGAATTTGCATAAAAAATAATATTCTGCCATTCGGAGTGTACAGGAAACATGTTACATTGACTTTCAGGTATATTATATCAAACTGGAAATATTTATTCCCAAATCGAATGCTACTGAAAGCAAAGCACGCCTAAATCTTTAGCAAAGTTAGTACAAACATTGCACAACATTTAACAAAATTCTTAATCAAGAAGGTATATTCATTTGGAATTGGATTAACCATTTTTAATTAATGAACCGATGGTTATAAATAGAACGAGTAATTACGTTCATATTAAATGCACATATTACGAACGGATTTAATTTGAATGCGAAATCGCTGCTAACTGTTACTCCAGCATAAGTCTCAAATATTTCACTAAAAGCAAAATTTATCATCACATTTTATACGGAATTATCGGAAAAACTCGTTTATTTAGCCAAACTAAAAAATATTCTTCTTTATGAGGAATTTGAGTATTTCCACCGATAGTCGGGAGTCGGGTCAATTGATAAAAAAAAACAAATTTTAGAATTATAAAATCTATTGAAAACATGACATTGCCCTTTAGTACTTGACCTTCGCATATCAATACAAAAGGATAGTTATCAGCAAAAAAATTATTCTACCCAGCATTTATAAGAGCTCAGAATTCCCAACTGGTATTGACCTAATTTGTAGCCGAATGATCTCTTCAAATGACAGACTGCTCCATCTCTTGCATTACCAGCATCGAAATAAAGTTTGAAATTAATGAATAAAAACTAAAGACACATTACCTCCCGCATATGACACACAAGTCGAAAACATCAAAGGTAGCATTGAGTTACTACACATTATCCTACGCCTAATTTAAACAATGAACATGTGATTATTTTATCAAGTGACACATTTTAATAAGAATAAGTAACCTCAGTTATTATCATCAATATATATCAATTTCACAAAAATGTTAAATCGAAGAGGGTGAAACAATCGCTTAATTAAAGTTAACTTATGCCAGAAAGAAAGATTTAGCTCCTTCGAACATCGAGTACTGACGTTTACCGTAGGAATCGCAGGTAGGTTTGGAATCGTTGAAAGTCAATTGGATTGAAAAAGCAACTCATCAGTCACAGTATGATAAATTAGATATGGCATAAAAGTTACGTATATCTTACACTTTGGTTCAATTTATCCAGCAGTTTAAACAGATACGGAGAGAAGATATCTACGTCGTTATTGAAACCATTAAAAATCCATCCACTTGAATGCAATCTAGTTCAAAGTCTAAGGTTGTGGAAAATGCTTAGAAGAAACTTCCCTAGCACCGTTCATTGACTAGACACAAAACGTAAAAATTACTATCGCCTCTCATAAAAAATCTTCTTGAGGTAGTCCGGAGCATAGCTATAAAAAATATCGGGAAAACAATAATGTATTTCCTTATTGTAGGCATTTTTAGATAAAAATCCTGCTTAAAGTATATAAAGGGGTAGCTGTCATAATTCAGGATAAAAATATTCAGTCAATGTTACATAAGATGGCTAGCAAGAATGATTAAAACAGAAGGCAATTTGAAAAAAAAGAAGACTTTTTAGAGGAGAGTTATAATATAAAGTGCCTAAATGAAGGGTGTTATTTCGGCAATTACGAGTTCAATGAAATCGTTCAGTATTTTAACGACGAGCACTTTAAATATTGCCCATTCGTGATCGTGTTGCCACTTGCCCATTGATCATGGAGGAATTGAAAGTGCTCGTTTGAGAATGGGCACGCGGAGTTTTCAAATACTCATCACTATGGAATTGCTACTCCACTCACGCTGATACTTTATTCAAGAATTGGGACCGCCAACGAAGCACTTCATGTTAATACCCCATTGTCCAAGTGATGATTCACTATCGTCATCGAATTTACGCCGGTAACTTCCTGTCTTTAGACGTGATGGAATATCAATTAAAGCGAGTTTTTTCATAAATGAAATACCAAGACATTTCTTAGCAGGAAAGCAATATATAAATAAGCGTTTGAAACCCCTAATATTTGCGCAGTGTATGTATAATGTAGTGTAGGGACTAAGGGGACTATAGCCCCTCCCCCTTGGGTATCCAATTAACACTAGATAGAATGGCAATTTTTTCCGACCCCCACTACTGCTGGAATTTTTAAACCCCCCCTCCTCCTTGTCCTTATCCTGGATCCGCCACTTGTAGTGGGAGTAGTTTTATTATTAGTTGACTAAATACAAGTATGAACTCGAGCTGGAAAAGAAATTTTCCTTTGAATTAACTTAATAAGCAGTGTGAATCATACCAATCGGAAATCTAGCAAAACTAATGATATAAGTACATCTTATCAAGACAATTCCACCTAAAATGCATTTAAGAGGAATACTGAACCTATTATATCGTCTATTTTTGAGAGTTGTGTTGGAGACATGGAAATTCTGTTACTAGCAAATTCGGTTCGCTGTTTATAATTACTACTGTTCATTCAGACAAGAAGACCAATGACACGGGGGAAAAATCCGTTAGAGTTCATAGTAAATATACTTTCTATGATTATAAAAAAATGCTTGAGAGGACATGCAGGGGAAGACAGGAGGTTTGGCGAAGCTGGTATTGAAAGATGAGGGGCTGAAGGATGTAGGAACATGACTGGGCCGACGAAAGAGTGATGTCATAGGCAAAAACGATTTGGTGGATACGGTAGAAGTTAATTCACACGGATTTATTTCATCCACGAGTGGATCGCATTCCACGGTAAGTAGCGCAGTATATTAAGCATGATAATTTCATATGGCAACAAACAAGGCCAAACAAACAGCCTAATAGAGAAAATGGATGAAAGCTTCTCGGGTTTCCAACCGGGTCAGGGTCTGCATGGTGTAGGCCGACGTTTCGTTGTGGGAGACTTTGGCGGGGCTGATGCCCTGAGGATGTTGGGAAAGTCTCCCAACGAAACGTCGGCCTACACCATGCAGACCCTGACCCGGTTGGAAACCCGAGAAGCTTTCATCCACGCTATTCACCGGGAAAAGCTCAGATTCTTAGTAGAGAAAATATTTCTCAATCTTATGTTACCCATGTGGAAATGCAAAACACACGCGTGAAATTGAATTCCATAAAAAATATATATATAGCGAATAGCACTTGCTGCCAGATATCCCAAATGGAGATCAAGAATTTAAACACCACACTGTAGTGCAGTGGTGTGACTAGAAATATGCTTTGGAGGGTGATGAGGGGGTTTAGTGGGGGCTACCGGCCCTGAAAACGTATTTTTTTTATTATATTCAGGAAAATAAAAAACAAACATTCCTGAAAATGTATTACACATCATTTTGGCGCTTGAAATTTAACTTTAACCAGATGCTGTAATAATATATCAAATCCAGTTTAACTTTAAGCAGATGCTGTAGTAATACATCAAATCCAGTTTAACTTTTAGCAGATGCTGTAATAATATATCATCTCCAGATAAAATTTTTAGATAATATTTTGATTTCTCTCACGCTTCGGGTGGGGGTTACATGTCCTCATCCCCCCATAGTAACGCCACCGCTGTAGCGTATTTGACCCTTTAAAGTCCAAGGGACATATATATCACACTTTTTTTTAATTCTCTCAAAATGAAATAAGAAGTTGTAAGATTGTAAGAGTTGGTTCTATTGAAGAATAGGCTATTTGGCTTTTTTTAAATTCTTTTAGTGCCATCTTTTAGATATTTTCCATATTGCTAAGAACTTTCACTTGAAATGCTGTTTACAAGGTGGGAATTTGATAGTTTATAACAAATCAATGAGAGGGTCAATACAGGACTTTCGGTTTATCCTTTATGTGTACCTAGCCTGCGGAGTTAGTACGAAAAACTCCGCATTTTTGCTTTAATTTACACAACATTAGCGTTTTCATGTCATGTGGCACATATGTCCCCATGGTCCATAAGGGAGCGTAAATAGGTAGTATTTCACATTCCAGACTGTTTCTTAGAAACCATTAGAGATATTGCTTCCATACAAATGGTTTTGGAATCTACACATTATTACTGGACTAAAAACGTATTTTCTTACGCAATTCAAAAGATGCCATCTTTATGGATGTTAAAGGGTTAAGGTTTTATTAGTTAAAATCCTTTCAACAGCCGTGCTTTCTCTGAAGGATTTACACCGCGTTGTACACAGCCATTGCATAATAAACCCGAGAATAGCATAATATACCCGAGGAGGATATAACCGTTGATTTCCAGCATGCGCGACTTTTTTACTGCGAAAATTTATGCTAAAACCAACGAAGATAGTTTCCATTAGTAATCCCTTCGAACAGGGTTAGTTCTAACTGTGGGCGTAGACGTGTTGCTAGGAGATTAGTCAGAAAACACGTCTATTTCCGCCCCTCGTGATCGAACTCCCAATTGGCAACGCCCCTACGGGATGCGATCCTTTGGAGTAGAGCATGATCACGTCGCTCGGAGGAAGGTGGGTCGGAGGATCAGTCGTCGCATGAGAGGTACGCTCGCTGTGAGTCACGGCGGCCGGCGAAGCGGCGCTCGTTGAAGGTGGAGTGCGTGGGGAATGCCTCACGCCGCGTCGCAGTCACGTCACCCCGCCACGGCTCAAGGTTGGTGCCTCTCTCGCCCATGGGATGCAGATGGTGTAGGCTATGGGTACACTCATAGAAACTGAAGAGCTACGCCTAAGAATCCCACGTAGTAAGCAGGGATGGAAGTAGAGACTAAACTAAAGTCAAAACCAGTAAAATTTCAATAATTTCGTTTCCCCTTGAGCGAAATGTAGAAACGAAACGATATGGATATAAACCTGGGGAGCTAAACTCAGGGTCGAAACGAAATCGGAGTCAAAACTACTTCGGATCGAAACTAAGCAAAAACTCTGCGACGAAACGAATCGCAGATAATGTTTCACCGGAAAGACCACGTGCTTCACCTTCGAAAGGTTTAGTTTCGACCCACACACCGAGTACAAAGTGTGGTTGAATGAAGTATAGGTTCGGCCTATCGGTATTATATGCATGGGGCACTCATATTTTTACCATTTACAGGAGAACTAAGAACGCAACATGGCCATTCGATTTTTAAGCTCAATGTTTTAGCCTCTCTACACGTATGTCAAATGTAATGGGCCGAAACTATTCTCCCTTATCCCCCTCCACTCAATTTCTGGGATCGAAAGTCAACAATAAGCATTGGAGTTATGAATAATTTAGTTTCGTTCCCGGGAGTAAAGTTTCGTCTCGGGTCGAAACTAAACTTCTTGGTGATTTTAATTTCGTGCCGGAACGAAACTAAACCTATACCTCTTATTTTCGTTTCCCTCCGGGTCGAAACGAAACATTTTCGTTTCGTTTCACCTGCTATCCCAGGTTTTAAGAGAGTGCACTTGGAAATTGCTGCATCCTTTATCAGAAAATTTGAATGATAGGTAATCATGAATTACATTTAAATTCAATACAAATTAAAAGGTACAGTTTCCAATGTAATTATGTGCAAATCATTGACTTATATCGTAATGAAATCACTTATTTCCACACTCTTATGTTTAGACCGACCTAGATTACAGCACTTAATGCCAATGAAAATGACTAGGTGATTTCATTTTTTTTTAAATAATCGATAAAAATTAATATAACGGTATACCATCCGTTTATCAGTGAATCGTTCAAGCGGAAAACTATTAAAAATATCTTTGTAGCATTTTCGAATCTTTTCAAAGAATGCAGTATAAAAATGTCCTCATACATATGTTTGCCTTGGATGCTGGTGCTTCTTGAAATTTCTTGAATTGGTACTCGAAAAATGTGAGGCGAAAAATGTTTTATTCATGGTGTTGATAGATATTTTTCCGAATGGATAGGTACAAGAATTTGTTTACTTTCTGGACCATAAGGAACTTCAACAAATGCCACGTCGAACTTGCGAACTCACTACGCGCACCTTATTTTTTGGTATATTCGTAAATTTAGTGTCCTAGCATCTACCGCCACACGCTTACTGTGACGACTTTCTCGGCAGAATGTAGATGTCTACCACACGGGCTGAATTGAACCAATGCTATGCAAAGAATGTTTATTCAGTAACGTTCCAAAAAAAACAATGAAATTGTGACAGATTCAATTTGAAAAATGAAAACAATGCTGCCTCACCAAAGACATTCACTCAGTCATTAAACGCCATTAAAATTGACCGTTTCGAAGCATCTGTGAAAAATCATAGCAGCCGGTCTCGATAAAATCACGATCAACTCATTTCATTCTTAAAGTCGCACAGTTGGCTGTAATATAAAAAAGCTGGATAAACCTGAAAAACGATTTTTTGAGCTAGGAAATTGAAACTTCGCATTATTATTTTCAAATAAAGTTTGCATAACTTGCCAGGTTATTTCTTGCCTTTGCCTTCACGTTAACAATATATTTCAGGTCAAAATTGAACAAATTTAGCGAAAAACTACCACCCTCGATTTTTTCTGAATATAGCCAACTTTATCCCCGTGCAGTGGTTTCTTGAATAGTTTTCTTGACAAAACTGTTCATACCATCTTAATTAACACTTCTTTTTCTTCCAGTTGGAGGGTTTTTGAGGGTCGCGTTGCGTCGTTCCGGATCGTAATGTGGGCAGCAACTTCCCGGACTGCTTGGAAAATGCTACCGGTCGGTTACACACAAAAAAAATTTTTATTTTCTTTCCCCATTTCCCTCTCGAGCAGAGAAGACGAACGGGAGTAAGTACTTACGAGTGACGGGAAATAAAAACATTAAAGGACTTTAAAAAGCGACACGGCGGAAGGGACGGAGGAAACAGGAAATCTGAATGAAATGGATATGGGCAACCAGTGGCTCGAGGGATCAAAGTTCAAAGTTGGTAGTTCTCCCTTTTAGAGTGATCATGTCCTCAACACTCCTCCCCCCCCCCCCCCTTGGGGTCGGCCGAAAGCAAGTCCATTCCCGTCCCAACGCTACGACCCGGGCATCCGCTCTATGACGACATTACGCATTCTAACGTACATATCCAGGCTGTTTATCCCGACTTGAAAGGCAAAAGACCGCATGGTATATTCGCCGGGAGCGTGGTGGCAGAAGGGTTTCCGCAAAAAATATCACCGCGGACATGAAATAAATGGAGGGGATGGGGGACGGTCGGCATCTTGCGAGGAACGCAGATCGTCGAGGCTTCCTCTTCTTCTCCCCCCCAGCAGTATCTTCCCTCCCTCGTTCCTTCGCACCAATCCAACCTCATTCTTCTCCTCCTCTCCTCGACTTCCTTTTTTTACTTCATCTCCCACCTCAAGAACCACGAATACTGCAATAGAGTTAGACGCTAGACGTGCTATCGACCACCAGCCTTGTTCACAACGACATGGCTTATCTTGACGTAGCCATTGAGTCAAAACCTTTAATAGAGAAGTTTAAGAATACCGGGACTAGCCACGGTGATATCTTTACGGAGTCACCCGCAATGCACAAATTGTGCGAAAATCCACAGAGAAAAAAATCATCGCCTTGACCAGGATTCGAACCCGGATCCCCCGATTTCCGGTCGAGTGCTTTAGCCAGTTAAGCTACCGATGAAATATTAAAATTGGAATTCTAAGTAGAGAGTCTGTTGTTTCAATACTGCGGTAGCGGTGAGTATAAGCCATTTTCGGGTGTGCTGCCCCTTGGAATTGACTTTGAACGCTAAATTTTTCGTTTTTACTTTTAGGGACATCGTCAGCAGACTCTGACAACGTATATGCAACATTAAAGTGTATTCAAAGTAGCATTACGTTCTAAAATTGTTCAAACTATGGGTCCTACGCTACAACTATTTTCTATTAAAAATTTAAAAAGTTAAATAAATAATTGAAAGCTCTGTCAAATCGATTGCAATATTGACACATACTCTAATATGACGGTAGGTTTGGATGTATGTGTAAAATAATTAAAACATTGATAGGCTATTAAATAAGAAGCACACTATTCTTAGATAATATTTTTACACCAATTTTTCAAAGATCTTGAGGCGAAGGCCAATTTCTGCAGAGGAGATATGAAAAAAGTGTCGAATTATACTTTTATAGTGTGCCAATCTAGGGTGCATACCTTTAATACTTTTTTCTCATTTTCAGGCTAATGTTTTGAGGCTATCAAGTAAAACGCCGAGTTTAAATAATAGTGAACGGAACTTATCTCGGATAACAAAAGGTACTACTCGCGTCGTGGAAGGTTACTCGGGAATTCCACCGGGTCAGATTCTCCAACTCCATGTATGCTCTGATACCATCTCGAAGACAACTCGTACATCGAGACGTCGGCCGAGATGGATTTGGAGAACCTGACCCGGTGGAATACCCGAGTAACCTTCTACGATTCTATGCGCCGTGAAACCCTGCGATCATTCTTCTGCTACCCGCGTCTCTGACGGTATATCCAACCAAATTCTTTTTGGAGAAATAACCTAAAATTATAGCTGTGAACTGAAAATTCAAGTTTATGATGATGCCATCTATTAATTTACCTCAGGAATATATATAATTTATTCATTCAATTATATTCCTCGCGAGTGCTAATTTTCCATTGCAAATACTGCGCGAAATGGAAGTATAAATCAAGCTAGAACAGGACGGACTGGGGTCTCCTCTGAGAAGCCCCCTGGGCAAGAACACACGCGCTACACTCAATTTCGTCGAGGTTTCTTCTCTCAGACAGAGACAACAGGTCCTCCGCGACACTCGTATTAATACAGGTGTTGCCGCCGATTTTCCCTACACCTCCCGCCTTCAACCCACATTTATATTCTGCCGGTCCGACTGTTTTGGCCGCGCACACTGCCTGGCTTGGTGAGTGTCTTCAAGCAACAATTCACGTGATCTAAGGGCGCTGAATAATTTCCTCAAATAAAAATCACAAGCAGCATTGAATTTTTTTAATCAACCCATTAAGCTTGAAAAACATCCCATGATTCATTTCGCAAATTCAAATAAAATTCAGTCAATTTAAAAAGAAATGCAATGAAATATCATTACAATTGAACTAAATATTGTGTTTAACGCTACCAAATCAGATTTTTTTCGTTGTTTACCATTTTGAATGAGCTTGTGACAATAATCATGCGGTATTTAAGGAATTTAGGGTAAGGATAAATTTAAATGAGATTCAGAGAAGGTAAACTATTCCAAAGGTCATTAAGGTATAACAAAGTCTAATACTCGATGCACCGATCCACAGGTATCTGTGCACCCATCCCTATAGACTCTAGTTGGATGAATTTAGTGACCAGAGTCCTCTAGATTGCTCTCTCATCACTACTCTCTCATCATTATATGGCAATATAGAGGACTCTGTTAGTGACATCTTTAGGGTGGCATCTAGTGGCTGAAAACGGAATCCATGTTTGTCGAGTATCGTCCATATTCTATACCCTTTGCCTTCCAGGCGGTTATCTCCCACATGTAGGGAGTAACATCGTTTATAGTAGCCCATGCAGATGACTAGATGTTAATTTTTTCCACGATTAGCAAAGCTATTCAACGCCTGGATAAAAAATAACAGCACACAGCGAGCGGCAGTCACGAGTAAATAAGGTGGAAACATTTAATAACCCAAATTAAACAACTGTAACTTTGTTCTCTGACTTATTTGTCGAGGATCTATCGAATATTATCTATCGGTTATCGATCGATGGATGATAATTCACTGGCCGTCAAAAAATGACTGACCACCCATAAGTAGACCAAATTACTCATTACTTTATTTCAAAACTGAAACCACGACCGCGTTGTAACGTCGATGGGAGGAAGTTAACCTTTATAAGCCAAGAGGAAATTAACACACAGCAACAACTTACGATGGTGATGTTTCAATTAATTTCTTTAATTGAAAGTCCTTGGATAACTTTCTCAGTTTCACTAGATTTCATTACTTATTTCATTAATGGTTCTGGATGTTTTACCTTTAAGGTAACAGCACATATCCGTGGTATCACTTGCCAAAAGTTTTTGACCGGGCCGCGCGCAACACCCTACGCAGTGAATCATAAGGCGTGAAGCAAAGTGATTCAATATGCAGGGTGCAAAAGCGGTGTTAATACAACAAATTACTAACTACGAATATTTATATTGTGAATAAAATACGTAGGCTAGACATAGTTATTATAAAATCATTCTACCGATTAAGGTAGGTTTCCATGGAGTGGAATAATGCCGGGAGCCTTCCCTTCTCTCATGCACTTCCCTCTTCAATTCACAATAAATCCTTCTCCTTATCATTCTATCTAAAATTCCTATTCATTTCTTTCCTCTCCCTCGTTTACCTAACATTCTACCCACTAACACTGCTTTCAACATCCCCTCCCCGCTAAGTACTCGCTCCATACATGCCTTCTATCTCATCTAAAAGCTGCGTCTCCTCACCCACCATGTCCAGCACTTCGTTCCTCCTCCTCTTCGTCCACTACACCTTCAACATTCTTCGCCACACCCACATTTCTAATGCCTCGAGTCTTCTCTCGTCCTCCCTCCTAAGTGTCCACGTTTCTGCACCGTAAAGCGCTACACTCCAGGTCAGACTCTACAATAACCTTTTCTTTAAATCTAGACATAGTAAAAAGGAAAATATTTCGTTAAGATAATAAATACGAATAGCTGAGTAATATTTGGTTGTAAGCTTTAAGAGATAAATTGAAAAAGAAAATGTTTAAATAATTCTTAATTGTGCACACAAATCAGTGTAGATGTGAAGTAGGAGAACTAAGTTTAATTGCATGAATTCAAATTTCATGAAACATTCATGCTCCATAGTTTTATCGCAAAGCTTTCATTTCGGCGATGACTATTCAAACCATTACTGAGCCTTAAGTGATGCGACGTCAAATGCATTGCGGGACCATAACTAACGACTTTAAGCGAACAGCGAGTGAGAGTAGCTGCCAAGGACCAACATATCCTCTTGCAAGGATGCATCCTCCAGACGAATGAATCATCTCCAAGAAACACACAATAGTGCATTGTTTTCCATGAGTCCCGTTCACAGACCGTAGTACAAAGAAAAACTTGTCCCGTTCGTCGCTTGTTGTCAATCAATTCATCGCTCCCAGCTGAGGATATCATCTGATTATGAATCTTTCGGGGAACCATTAATTTTCAGAATTTTGCAACTCTGGCGTGATTCTTATTCCATCCCATTTCCTATGGATGCTTCTTTTATTCCGCTTTCAGCAAGCCAATCATTTACAAGTGAGATTAATCTGATAGCCTAGTTATCCTCAAATAACAGATTTCCAATTTGTCTCACAAGAAAAATTCATAACGATTTCAATTGTTAAGGAGAACTTGTAATGAGAATAAAATTTAAGTGCATCAATAAATGAATACCATGCAAGATTTAGTTTCTTTTAAAAAGGACCTAATAATTATCTAATGCAGGATTCAATGCATTGGAAAAAAATAAAAAAGTAATTCCTATGTCCTGCTAATATTGGTTACTTTTTTAGACTCAACCGATGTTCAGGCCAAAATTTAGAAAAATTGATTTTCCAATCTTCAGGGCTTAGTACATTCTGAAACTGTTCGAGCCCGCGTACAGATTTTTATCAGGGCAGCTTAAAACAGTCTCCAAGTCAACCGAAGTCTCTTTGGTTCGTAGTGTCTTGCAATATTATTCGAAGATGCTGCAGCTCCATTGGACTCAAATTCCAGATAGAGCCTCAAATTAATAACCTTTCAGAATCGGAAATATCAGCCAGACAACACCAGAGTCTGTTCAAAAACTTTTGCCCATCCAATTCACTCAAATAGCAGTAAGCATGAAGTATGCTCCTCTCAGAGACAGTCATATGAAGCACCCTTTCTGCGCCTTAGTCCCGGGAAAGGTAGCATTAACTCATGGATCAAATACGTTCACAGATACTCGGTATTCAATCGACGGGTGATAATTCACTGGCCGTCAAAAAGTGATTGTCCAACCAAAATTAGATAAAATTACCCATTTATTTCAAATTGAAGCCCCGACCACATTGTGACGTCGATGGGAGGAAGTTAGCCTTTATAAGCCAAGAAGGAATTAACAACTTAATGTCTCTTCATACACTTTACCTGTCAGCCCTTCAATAGAATATTCTCACTATCCCCGCTATTCCACCTTTCTTTCCGTATTCGCTTACTAATTTATCATATTTGAGAACCCTAAACACCATGGATAAAAAGTGAAACTTAAATGTTTTTTGAAGATAAGTGCAGATAATGGTTGGTGGCGTGCACAATAGTGCTGTGGCAAAGGGATGCAAGCGAATCAGTAATAAGTATTAATATAATTCTACATTCAATCTGAATATCAGAACCTTATAGCTACTAGGAAAAATAACCCATAGGCAAAGTTAATTTGTCAGCTATAATACATGTCACGAGACAATCGAGACCCGAAGTTAATCGCCTGTTTTCGTACTGCAAAAGAAACTATCATAGGCAAACTACTAAGAGAATATCACCACCACCCACAGTCAACAGCCAGAGACAAGCCAACACAGGTCAAAACAACTGTCCGTGGTAGATGCATGGTGATGAGCGTTCTAGCTGTTGTTTGGCTCGCATTTCCCAGGTCAAATTTTTTTTCTTTCTCCGAGGTCATTAGTCTCATATAAATATAAATATTATGACGCATATGGGCCCTTAAGAAACGGCGCTCCTCAGAAGCCACGGCCTGAGCTGTTCACAAATGAGCCCCCCACCAATCCCCCAAACCGAGCTCGGCTCGCCAAAGCATTTCCCCTTTGTTTATCTCCAGGATCTCCAGATCGAAAACAAATGAGGCTCGTGGTACGCGGCCCTTAAGTCAACGTGGCGTCCACCGATCATGCCCAGCGTGACTCAAGCCTCCCGCCCCCAGGTGGCAGGGCCGTCGTGGCGACGGATTCCCCATAACCTCCTCCTGCCCTCCCCCGAAAAAAAACAACATCGCATCGGCACGCGTCGCGCTGTCATTGTTATTGCCATATCGTCACACGCGTTGACGCATCAAGATTCGAATAATAGAAGAATAGAAGCCATAAGCGCGAGGACTTCGCGTCGTCCGAGGAGTGCATAATTAATTTGCTCTCTCCACGCGCGCCGTCTAATAGGGAGATGAGTCGACGCGGGGCGCAAAAGCGCGGGAAAACCGCCGTATTGCAACCTGTTGTGTTGTGCACCGCTTCCCCCCGCCCCCGTCACATTGCGGCCGATCTGCGCGTCGGAATGCGACCGTTCCAGGGATGAGTGTTTGGCACGTGACGGCGACCGCTATGGCAGAGGGGACCCCGCGACAATGGTTCCTAATAAGCGTCCCCGTGGACCATTAAGGGCGAAAGCACAAAAAACAAAGACCTCTTCTAATCCTTTTCATAATGCCATTTAACCCGGAAGCCCATTATTCCGGGTTCAGTCCATCCGCGCCCGCCAATTTCTCTCCAGGACCGCATTTGACGGGCGACACCGTTGGGGCCTGGATTTTTGGGGCACCCGAAATGACACATTGACTCCTAGCTGAATTCCCCGTGACTAACTCAGAGTAAGGAATGCAGAGAAGAGCTATTGTCGAAAAAATCGCAGCCATAATGAAACTACCTAGCGGATACAGGAATGGGAACAGGAACGTGAGGCCGATCGTGACCAGAGCAGTGCGATTATTAACTCAAGTAAAATCAAGCAAATCCTCGTCATAAAAATTTGGTGGGTCTAATAAACTACTTCTTTCTAAGGGAGCCGGGCTCAAATCCCGAGAATGGAAAGTTTATCAAGAAAATCTTGATCCCTACTTGGGAGCCAAAAGGGTGGATCTTTAGGGGACGCATCATTCAAGCTCAACCGGTATTTTTTTTGTGCCCGAATAACTTCTGTTAAAACTTTTGCCCTTGTCTTGAAATCTTAAAAATATTATGCAAATGAACATCGTTAATACATGATTGAGCATAAAATATAAAACTCCTTTCTGAGAAAGAAGTATACATTTGAATTACAGGCTTACAATGACAATGATTCACTTTATAAGCCTAGACAATTTCAAAATCGGCCTCGAAAGATTGGTCATTTTATTTTTTAAACGAGTAATACGCCGAAAGAAAGACGAAGTACGACCTGATAAGCTGGAGCAAATGATGAGGTTAGACCGAGTAAGTGATGTGAAACTGTTAACAAGAGTAAGACAAAAGAGAACTCTACTAACATCTAACGGGACAACTTAGTTGGCGGCACTATAAGGCATGATGGCCTGATGAAAACAATCTTGGAATAAGATTTAAATTAAACTTAAAAATTAAGCTTAAGGACGCTTAACATCCTCCCATCGACGTCACAATGCGGTCGGGGTTTCAATTTTGAAATAAAGTGATGGCTAATTTTATCTACTTATGGGTGGTCAGTCAGTTTTTGACGGCCAGTGAATTATCACCCATCGATTGATTACCGAAAGATAATATTCAATAGATCCTCGACAAATAAGTCGGAGAACAAAGTTACAGTTGATTAATTTGGGTTATTCTTCCACCTTATTTGCCAGTAACTGCCGCTCGCTGTGTGCTATTATTTCTTATCCAGGCGTTGAATTGCTTTGCTATAAGGTAATCGTGGAAAAATTCTACATCTAGTCTGCATGGGCCTCTATGAACGATGCTACTCCCTACACGTGGGAGGGAACCTCCAGGAAGACAAAGGAAAATTATAGAATATGGACGATTCTCGACGACCATGGATTCTGTTTTCGAAACCAATCTTAGAAGTACAGTTCAAAAACGACCTTAGAAGTACAGGTGGAAAGGAAGAAGGGTAAGCAACGGCCCGGAATGAGTTACATAGGCTAGGTTGCAGAGCATGTTAAAGAAAAAAATACGCACATCCATATACATCCCTAGCGGATAGGAGAGAGGAATGGAGAGCTACGTCAAACAAATCTTAGGATTGTTGACTACTGATGATGACTAATGCATTGTCTTAGGTTTCTTCAATTGCTCTGGTATCCTAGCCGTCTTTTGCTAATAGTAGGCTGATATTGCACATTGTTTCTCTCCTACACCCCTTATTACTCAATCGCCAATATGTAGGCTGTCGATTGTCCTCTTCAAATGGCGAGACAAAACGCGAACCTCTGCGCTACCTCTATTCCAATCTACTCCTGTAAGCGAGTCGTCGGAGACCCAATGTGGATTACCCCCCTCTCCCTAAGCTATATAAGCTCGCAAAATGTTTGTATATTCACCTTGATAATGACAGTGTGTACTGCCGAAACCTGGGTCGGTATTAAAAACTCTTGTGGAACATACAAAAGTGTTTTTTATTATGTTTCCTGCGAACAAGTTCCACCAAATATCGCCTTCCAACCTTAAGCTAATATAACGTATATTCGTCACTTCCCTGAGCAATGTACTACTAGCATAAGATGTCATTGTAATTGACAAAATAAAACTAAAACTAGTGGGCAGCATTTTACATAAGCGTCTGTATCAGATGAGTAGGTAGTATGTAATGGAGGGGCCGCGTAGGTGTTTTAGGCTCCCGAAGTGGGCTCTAAATGACCACACGAAAAGGAATGTTACTTGGAATGGAAGTCGGTAAATTGTAAATAATTTAGAGAAGACTTGAGTTTGAAATAGATTATCCATCACTGACAGACGACTCGTTGGTGCAGTTCACAGGTGTTAATGAACGTTTGGCCATCTATAGAAGCACGGATGACTGGTCCAACATTAACGGCTGATCTTTACCGCGTAGATTCCTGAAAACTTGAAACTAAGACTCTGGTGGTCAGTTTCCGGACAAAGCCTCTTTATTGGAACCAGCCATATATTATCTACTCGTGCATGAAAAATATATTGCGAGCATGATCTAGTGATCTTTAGTAGGTAATGCTGTCACTAAAATTATACAAAGGTCATAAATATCCTTTGAAATCATTTTACTAGGTTAAGAATTTTCCATTCATACTATTAAATCATAGACTGACGATCGAAGAGTCGTATATTACAAAGATTAAAAATGAGTTAAAAAAGATTTTTCCTTAATTTTTTTTCAAAGCATCTTTTTCACAAGGCTATAGTTTTTACCTATGACATTTAAATATCTATGCTTGCTTTAGAAGGCCGCTAAACTACGATTTTAAATTTAGCTTACTCTTAGTTAAGTTTTTTTATGCTAGGTGACGCAATGAAGCAAGAGATATTTTCTTGTTATATTTATGTAAATATTGTGATCCATGAATGCGATACCAATACATAATATATATATGAAGTTGTGTATTATCTCATAGAAATGAATTTTGTCATGAAATTTTCTATAAGATATAATATTGGTTGAATACTTAGCTTTAGTTATAAAACATGGAGAAGTAAAATATTAGTCATAATTATCATAAAGTAATGCAATTTGGACTAAATAGATTACGAAAGAAGAAGTATAAGGCAGAAATACCTACCTTATTGCAACAATGATATACGCTCAGGTTATGGAATGAAAAGAAAACCACTTCAAAGACAGGAATAAAGAAGATTGTGACGCGTGCATAATTATTGAAGCACTATTGCTAGGAAAATACATGTACCGAAGAAATGATTAAAGGAAAACACATAGAATCCAAGAAAATACTATCCTTTTATATTAGTATTGAGGGGGATCGATGTTTCACAGCTAACTCGCCCGATTATATGCGAGGTGCCAAATGACGACTAATGTAAGAGCTATCACTAGACTTTTATCGGCCAGAATTTTCAGGCAAATGCCCAAGGCCATGCCAGCTCATCCAGCGAAGATAAAAGTTCTTCACATGAATAATTTCGTCACATGGAAATCTGATTTGATGGTGTTTGTCCGTATATTTCATCATTCAAGATATTGTCTTATCTATCGCGATAAGGAAAGAATAACTGTTGTTGTTCCTTAAGTCGCGAGAGCCTCGGTTATATCCAAATTTCGTATTAGGTATTAGTTTAGTATTTAGTATTAGTTTAGTATTAGGTTCACTGCACATGATTTTGACGGTAAATGTCTATAAATACCAATGGATTCGAAATGGAAAAAAGTTATTGCGTAAAAATTATAATGATCCTGTGTCACGCATTAATTCTTCTGATGATTTATTGTAATTATACCTTACATTTACGAGGGTTTTTGTGGCGGAAGAGTCTGTAATTCTGTTCCGTATGCTCTTTGTCTTATTACTGTCAAGGTATAACTTTTATTTTGACGGGTAATAAGTTTGGTAGCCTGATTCTTTGCCGCATTCAGATCAACTGTGTTTTAATCATATAATATTTGATGCATAAGTGCTCACATATTCTATTCATTTGTAAATTTTCATTTTTTGGTAACGATGATAGATTCCAGTGCGGGATATTTATTAAATGATTTATTATTAGAGCAATTTAATAAATTCATTGCCCTGCATCAAAATATAAGAAGTCTTCGGGCCAGTTCTGATAGTTTTGCAATCTCACTCCAAAGTTTGCATGTCACACCGCACGTCATAATATTTTCTGAAATTTGGGTCGGTGACAGCGAATTAAAAGCTCTCCACTTCCCGAGGTATAAATTTATTGTTTCTAGCAATAATTCCTGCAGAGCGGGCGGAGTATAATAATCTACATATTAGAAATTATTTCTTATTGTTCCAATAAATGTTCTCATTTCACGAGTGCTGACGTTGCTTCTGCTGCTATTGATATAGATGTGAAAACAAAATTGACTATAGTTGCCCAGGATGTGGCAATACTTTTAAAAGAGTTAAAGAACTTATTAGATAGGTCGGCACTGAGAAATATATTAATCATGATTAATGATGATCATCGGTGATATGAACTTATGCATTTTACAAAAGACAGGATTGGCTT
Source organism: Ischnura elegans (assembly GCF_921293095.1). NCBI lineage: Eukaryota > Metazoa > Arthropoda > Insecta > Odonata > Coenagrionidae > Ischnura > Ischnura elegans. Next base: position 87,250,619 of record NC_060248.1, read on the forward strand.
ATGATTACTTAATTTTACTGGCCAATCATGGGATGAAACAAATGATAAATACTCCAACTAGGATAACTTCTTCTACTGTATCAATCATGTATTTCCAGATCTAGAGACAAATTTCTAATGGACTGTAACACTTTTGATATGGACCTCACTGACCATCACTTAATTTTTGTTCCCCGGAAATAAATCCTCAAATTTCTTTGAGTAAACATGAAACAATTATATCTAAAATTTATCTTAAAGCTTGCAATAATCTACTTCGAGACACAGATTGGTCTCCGGTATACCATCAAAACGATGCTTCATTAGCTTGCAATATATTTCTAAGTCAACTCAGTCCTCATATAGATGCTTGCACTATAACATTTAAACAATAAGAGTCGTTTAATAATTACACCATGGATAACCAAAGGTCTTTTGGCACGTACTGTGCAAAGAGACTACTTATATAAAAAATTAGGAAACAACTGTACAATAATAAATCGGTCCGATATTAAAAATCCTTTACAAAGAGACTATATCCAGATATTTTCAAACAAAAAAAGCTATTTCTTACGCTATTTTGAAGCCAATACTAATAATATAGCCAAGCAATGGAGATTCGTGGATGATATTACAGACTCAAACACGGCGATAAATAATGTTGACAAAATCAAATTCTTAGATTAAGGTGAATTTATAACTAATTCTCAAGGTATCGCCAGTGATTATATCTGTCAGTTCATAGACCATAATATGGCCCGTATCATTCCAGTAAAATAAACTCTTCCTCCAGCTGGTTTCCTAATTACTATCTATACTATCTTTTTTTCTCCGACATCCACTCTATAGGTCGAGAATACGATATACCTAATCAAAAGAATGAATGCGAACAACTCGAAGGGTTTAGACAACATCTACATCAATACTGTCAAAGCTATTAACGCTAACGTGGCTCCTATCTTAATATTCACTATTAATTTAAGCTTGGAAGTTTCAAGGCAAGTTTCCTAATAATAGAAAATGCGCACTTACTGTGCCAATTTAAAATAAATGGAGATCGAAATGATATTAAGCAGTATCGTCCCATCTCTCTTCATCCGGTTTTTTCTAAAATCTTGGAAAAAAATAGTTAGATCTAGGCTATTAAGATTCTTAAGTAAAAATAATTATTTCAGGAATGCACAATTCGGTTTCTTAAAAAAAAAACAATTCTACTGAGGATACCCTACTACAATTCTGCTCTGATCTATATGAGAGCATAAACAGAAATGATATGTCCGGTGCTTTATTTGTTAATATAGGTAAAACCTTTGATTCGGTCAATCACGCTATATTGTTATTAAGGCTGTCGGAGGCTGGAATTAGAGGTATTGCTAACGATTGGCTCAAGAGCTACCTGTCGGGAAGGTCTCAAAGGTCTGATTATTAACGGATGAACTAGTGAGGTGGGGTCCCTTACATGTGGTGTTCCTCAAGGTTCTGCTTGGAACCAATTTTGTTCTTAATTTATATCAACAAGATAAACATTTTGCTTAAGATAATCTACCATACTTGATCTACCTACATAATCAATTCTAAATGGAAATATATTTTCCGAAAATAACATTTACACCCGTTATACATTCCCCATTTCGAGAAAATAAATACCAACTTGAATTCTAAAGTTAATTATTTAAAATCTATCTCTTCCAATATCACAAACTATCTGCAATTAACATTTCATCAACCAAGATGATACCTTGACGATACTTGAAAGGCCGAAGCGCAAGAAAGGTATATCGCCCTGAGGAGGCCTCCAGCAAGGGATACAAAACTGTTAGCCAGCAATCTTAACTGTGACGCGGGTACACCCGAAAGAGAATACCGCTACAAATTCAATAATGAAATTATTATTTTACAATTCTATCCTTTATTGATCAGTGTAAAACGTCTTTTCGTTCAGTGGGTAACGCTTCTCTAAAGAACCGACTTCAATTGCACCTAGATTTGCTTTTCATGGCAATCAGTACAGAAGATTGTTACATAAAAAAACTACCTTTATGCATTAAAAAACCCTAAGAAAACGAGCTAGTATGAACATAGTTACCGCTTAAATAGGCACTATGAATCATTAGTTTTCCCAATTTCCTTAGGAATTATTGAGATAATTATTGATGCGCTACCATAAGGGGTCATTATTTGCTAGTAGTAATGGTTCCTGAAATGAATTATGCGGCAATTTCACTTATAACTTGTGAGTTTAAGTAGCGATTCGCCCCAGTATTGAACAGCGACGATTTTCCTAAATTCCTGACGCAAATCGACACATGAGCAATGGTTGTTGGTGAAGGACGACGAGACGGAGAGAGGAGATTTTTTCCTGTTTGGGGCGAGAGAGCTTTTCGCAAGTGTGTGCAATCCAGGAAATGATTCCAATGAAACGCACGCACGCGAAAGAGCGAAAGAGACATGGAGACGCGATTAGATCGGCGTGTCTTTCGCCAGGGTTGAGTGGGAACAGAGGCAGCGAGAGGGAGAGACGAGCACGAGGAGCAAGGCAAATAGAAAAGGACGGGGAAAAGATGATCCAGAGGAATCAAAGGGAGAAACTCTCTGCAGCGTTCAGAAAAAACAGAAAAAAAATCAGCTATCCAAATGGCGATTTCTCGGCATGTCTTCTTATTCTTCGACACTGGCCATATTTTTTGATTTATTAATTTAATCATTGCTCAATCATTTGTCACCATTTTGAATGATAAATGAATAATATTACCTTAATACCGAGGAGAGGGGGCTACTAAGATTATTTTGATATCAATAGGGTTGCATAAAAATTTTCAAAATCAGGTGATTGTGAGTGAATAGGAGCAATGTTAAACTTAATCCTCTAAATAATAATAGTAAATACAAGTTATCTTAAATATCACATCCTAATTCACTCGCACTCAATAACCATACGGTAAAGTATAAAATGGCATGATCCAGGGCTAGTTTGCATTTTCTAATACTATGTTACAATTTGGGAATACACGAAATCTAGTGCACTAAATGAACAGTATCACAGAATATGTACTTAGGCTTTCACACTGAAATAAGTTAACTAAAATGACTCCTTCCCTCACTGTGAACAGGTATAAAAGCAGGCTTTTTTATGTAAAATGGTGGCAACATAGATATGAAAAATATAGAATGCACAACGCTAAACTCATCGTAAAATCGATACATAGGAAGGCTAAGTTTCTGCTGCTTACTAATACCATGGACTAGTACTACATTGTTGATTTATGGTTTTTTTTGGGAATATCCCGCGTCAGGTTATTAAAATGGCCGACGTTTCTTCTCCTATGCCGGAGACCTCATCAGGGCAAATGACAGTCATTTGCCCTGATGAGGTCTCCGGCATAGGAGAAGAAACGTCGGCCATTTTAATAACCTGACGCGGGATATTCCAAAAAAAAACATTAATCTACAAACATGGACCGCGAAACCTTTAGTAATTTGACGATAGTACTACATTGATTCAAGGCATTCTCATCAATGCGTGAATAGGTGTAGCGTGAGGACATATGTCGTTAAAGGGATCACGGTACGTCACGCCTCACCATATTAGCTGTTGGAATTGGTATAATTTACCTCCAAACTCATACACGGGAAAACGTTTTTAAGGAATTGAACTAAGAATGCATTGCTATCCGCAAAGGCCTGTATCGAGACCATTTTCAAAGATCCCCCATAGAAATAAGCACAAAATTAGGGATAAATCCTGGAAAACGGAGCGCAATCGCTTATTCTTACCAGAGAACGGAAACCTTACTGTCTACTGACGAAAAAAAACACTCGGATGGTCTACAGCGTACACGTAGCAAACGGACCGAACCAAGAGGGTATGCGCGGAGGGAACCGGATGATTTCGTCAGGTTCTCCAGCGTGAAATGGGGGAAAGAGGCGGTGGGAGGAGGAGTTTGGACAAGCAAGGAGGAGGATGGGGTGAGTTTGGATGGGGAAGGGAGGGAGAAGGAGGGTAAGGGGGGTTAATTATGCCGGTGTGAAGAAAAAAATGCCTGGGAGAAGAAGAGTTGGTGGTGTGAGACGGCGGGAAAAGAAAGCTGCGCGTGTGTTAGTGAGAGGGGGAGAGGGAATTTAGATGGGGAGTGGAGATAAGGGTTGGCAGGGGGTGCCCGTGGAAGAGGGCTTGCGCTAGAGAGGTGGTAAGGGGGGCATGGAGAGGGGAGGAGACAGGAAGGAAGGTGGCGGAAGGGGTGGTAAGAAACAGTGGGGAGGAGGAGGAATAAAAGAGTGCCAAAGGTAAATCCAAGTCTCCGGAGACATACAACCGCCTTCCGCTGCATCACACTACGAAAGGATTGCTTGAACCTATGCATTCCCCTTATTAAGGTTGAATAATTAAGCACATTGGTCCAAGAAACCAAGTATATATGGATATAAATGTATACCTTTCTACCATGCCACATAATTTATGCAGATAGTTCCCATGTATTTCCAAAATATTTACGAAATGGCTACTAAAAAGAAAGAATGTGGATCAATGCATGAGCTCAACTTATACCCAAGAATATGACAAAAGAGGAACCTCAATTCGGCCTCTAAATGTGTTATCACCCACCGCGCATTTTAATTGGCTTACAATTATAGCCACACGTGTCTCTGACGAACAAGTGATCCGAGTTTCATAGAGAAATAAGTTATAATTAGTGGTATTAACGGAAATTCATACACATGAATATGCGTTCTCCCGAATTCATTACTTTTCAATTCTTTTCCTTGCAAGGACAAACATTATGGTGAAATTTATAGGAAAAAAGTGGCTACATTGCACTCGTCATCCCGCCACGGATATATTTGAAAACCGATTCTAATACGACCGAATTGACAACAAACAGCAGCCTTCTATGGAATGGAATTGGGCATCCTATAAGCAGTCGCCTTGGCTTGAACAATTAAGGAAATTGGTCCGAGAGACCAAGTATACATGGATATAAATGTATATAACTTTCTACCATGCCACATATTTATGTAGATTGTTCCAATGTATTTCTAAAAAGATTGAAGAAATGGTTTCTGAAAAAATAGAGTACGGGTCCATGCATGAGCTTCACTAATACTGTGCATGTAATATCTTCAAAATTATTATTTTCACTCGTTGCCACATCCCTTATTCTTGCGGTCAAATTTCTTTTGATCATAGAATAGTATGGGGTAAAGTTTATTGCTATAATGTTTTATAAGTGTTTTTTTTTGTTATTTCGATGCATAAGCCCATGTTTTTCTTTAGTTATTTATGAGTTCACACGCGCCAAAATTTGCGAAGGTGTCATAGACAGACAGTCTTTTGACACAAAATAATCTCCACATTTAAGTATGAAACATTATGTAATGCAATTTTATGATATTTTATAGAGAATAAAATCAGTCAATGTGCATTTCATGCAAATTATAAAATATGCTCTTCTTATTGTATTTTGTCCTAAATATTAGATTATGATAGTTTGTGGTAACTTGTAACTGGTAGGTTAGTCACAAACGTATTTATTTTGGTTCACAGATTTTTATTTACCATTTTATGTTATTTTCAAAGTGAAACAACGTTGCAAATTACATAGTTTGTCTGACACTATGGTGAATAAAAATATAAATCGACTATACAAACTTTTCTCGGTGATTATGAGACATGGATTCCATCTACTGACGGGCACAAAAATATCCTTTCGGCTTTGCAACACTTGGAAATTACATTTGAAAATACGGTAATTGTTACACAGGTTTCTATAGCAAAATTTGTCCAAGCAGACGAAAAATGTCGAATACAACAAGAATATGAGCCTTGTTTTGGAGAAAGGTTTACCAGCAATTAACAATAAGTATGAAAATATGACTAAAATTTGTCACCGAATTACGTTCAAGGTTGATGAAAGAAGTAGGACAAGTAATAACGACATTTAATAATTTAGTAGGACATTTTGTAGGATTTGTAACGACAAGTGAGTTATGCACTTTAAAATGTCACCGGGGTCGGCTAAATTAGCTGAAAAAGGAGTTCGACAGAAAATTTAAGGGCTAAATAATCAATTATTCGTATTTTTTTGTTTTCTAAACTCTATGGATACCGTCCATGATGGAGAAACATTTTTATTAACATGTGCGGAAAGCATTTGTTTAGAATTGCTTATTTTATAAACTACCCTCTCATGAATAGGCATTTCTACATTGAAGCAGTAGATATAATAATAGAATAAAACCATAATCCTCAGTCGGGTAGAAACGATATAAAATATTTTGGTTGAAAAAGAGCTGGTGTGGAAGGATTACTGGAGATAATGAACCACTGGCAATTTCAATCAAACCAATAAAAGAATTAGTTGATAAACTTGATGAATGGAAAGAGAGGTGTTGAATTTTTTCCACCAATTCATTTCATTTTTATTTACGGAAAAGGCTAATTTCCATTCAGTTATTCACTTCCTGGTAACGATTCGCTCAATAAAAACGATTTAATTTAGAGGAGTAATATAATTAATCATATCTTCATTTATATTACCTCATTTAATAAACCTTAAAAATTTTACTCGCATTGCCTTACTAAACATTGGGACGAAAACTTTTATCTGATTTTTGTACACACTCGTAATTCATGAAATCTATGTATGGACTCAAATAAGGGTGTTTACGGGTGACTCAAATAAAGCGCTTTTGAAATCATTCATCACCCGCATAACCATCAAGTCATAAGCAATTACGCGTGAAACACAGAAAAATCTTGTGATAATGGTTACTCTAAGTTTTTATCTCTGAAAAATTTTACCTACGAGGTAGCAAAAATATATTACCTTGTAGAACAGAAAGTAAATGCGGCATTGATGGATCAAACGAAGCATAATTTCCCTATGCGAAGGGTTTAATAAGACTGAAATATAAGGCAAAGCGTAAACTTTAGCATAAAAAAGTGCCTTATGTTTCATTCATTACCAAAATTCCTGTTGGAATTATTTCTATATTTAACTAAGCGTGTACTGGAATATAAAAATATTTAAGTCCCTAGTCACTGTTTCATTCATCACCAACATTCCTGATATAATTATTTCTATATTTCTTCTAATAAGTTGCTAGGGTCATTTATACTCATGCTTGCATGCAATTATGTTCTGTGGGGAAGATCATTCACCTTATCATAACAATTCAGAATCAGAAAACGCGGTATGCACGTATCTTCGGGATATTGCACTCCCATGCTCAGATTTATTCATTAGATATCTCATTTATAGGAAAGGGATTCGGCAAATAAATTGCGATGAGATATTCGCTATCTCTTTGCACATGGTTAAAATCACGGATTGCAATCATTAACAGCTAGTATCAAAAAATGACTGCTAATTACCCTCTCCTCGTCTTCGGTCGAATATAGCTTTCAGTAGAAGATTCTTCCGGTAGTGATTTTCATGATAATGCATTTAATGGCGGGTGCAAAAAGCTAATCGATAAGCGTGGCCATAAAATGAGTTGGTATGCATGGAGGCATTTCGTCTGGTGAAGGACTTGGACCATTAAAAACTCATATCAGTTACTCTGCGGAATATAACATCTGGAATTTAAATATGCGTGGCCTTCCGGGCCAATCAAAAAGGAGATTTAATCTTTACTGCAGTCGGCAATTTTCGTATTATGGTTTTCCTGTGCAATTTTAATTCACGGAAGGATATAACATGAGCCGGAAGTTATGACGGAAGATCTTCATTTCAGGGTTCATTTTTGAAGAGCTAAGGAAGTTCAGATAAGATGAATAACTTTCAGGTCAAATATCCTTCCGGCAATAATATCCCGCCCAAATTCAGAATAGAGAAAAAACACAGGGAGAAGCTCATAACACTCTTAATTTAATTTTGATTTTTAGCATTGACTGAGATATTCTATCATGTTTAGTGACTCCAAAGGGATTGGTTGTTCCAAATCGAAGATTTATTTAGCGTTTTAAGATTCAAAAAAATTTATTGACCAACCAAGATTTCGGCACCAAGTACCAATGTCAAGTTAATAATTTTGACCAAATACGCGTGGAAGGTTATGCTGCGTTTTTATCTATGACATGCATAAGTAGGTACATAAATATGGCTATCACAAAGATAAACTGAATAACTAGCCCCAAAATATTAGTCTTATCAATAAATGTTGCGTCGATATCTCAACCGTTGAAAGTAAATAGCATATTTTTAAGATAAATGGGAATTATTGTTTTATTTTATGAGGCAGAAACTTTGTTCTTTGACCCAAGAAGGATATGGGCCATCACATTTCTCATTACGAGCTCATTTTACTCCAAATCTACGGTCAGATGGATTTCAGCTTAAATTATATTCCTGTAGTTGATGGAACAAGAAAACGCCGGTAAGATTAAAATCTTTGACCGAAATTTCCATCCAAATGAAAATATCAGGGTCATAGCGGTACGAAATTATTGCACACGAGGTGAGTGAAAGGAAACTTCAAGCCAAAAAAATTGAAATTAATTCATCACCCATTAATATGTGTATGCATGAAAACATTATTGCATTTCATATAGCTTCATAAAAACCAATACGTTTGATTTTTTCGAATGCATATTAGACATAATTAGTAACGGATCGATTAGGAAATTTATTTCATATCCTTGCTAAATATGTACACGCTCGAAATTAGTTTTATTCTATATTCAGTTTCCAATAAAAACGCAATCGAGCCAAGACCCTACAATGAACTAGTTAGCGTAAGGTGCAAAATAAGCTAGGGAACCTATTATATCTAATGAAAGCCTTCCACTGGTCAATATAAGTTTGCATGTAAAGTTTAAGATATTAATCGGCCTGTACCTCTTCCCACACTGAATTCCACTCTTTTATCCTCAATGGTATCTGACTACTTCAATTCAGTGCACAGACTTTGATCTCAATCTCCGAATTTCATGCCTATATGACAACCAGTCCTCTAACACGTTTCAAGCATCCCCTCCCCTCATATTGTAATTGGGTAATAGCTCCCTTTACGCACATTGTCTCCTCATTATCTACTCTTTAATTCTCTCTAGTACTTACACCACTGTAACATCATACCTAGAGGCTCTTCGTTACTCTTTTTTCCTATCCATCGCACCTTCTACATTCTTCTTCCATGCCCAATGCCGACCAAATATTCGGAAATATATCTATTCGCTGCTTTTATTACTTAGCAAACATTCTTTTGCAACGTTAAGCGCGGCTCTCCACAGCAGCCTTTTAGTTATCATTTTCATATCACTCTTGCACAAAGACCCTCTCAACAGCTCTTTTCGATTAACGAAGGCCTCAATCGCCAATAAAATTCTCATCTTAATATCCTTACTTCTGAGTTCGTTTTCCGTACACGTGGTACCAAAGGAGATGTGAAGCTGTGAAGTCGGGCTTAAAAACGGCAGCAATGAAAGGTGAAAAATGCTGCTATGTTTCACTAATTCCGTTTTAGGATATACCAATTTAAGAGCAATAAATATGCAAGCTGAATGACCTAAATTTTTATAATACTTAAAATATTATTTTTAACTATACATTTTAATACTTAATACAATATTCTTAAGCCAGAATTATAAATTATTAAAAACCTAGAAAAAGAGCATACTTTAATCGTTACAAAACGTGAATCTTAGTATTTACGGTTGGTATGAACTTCCTCATCAAAATTCAGACTTTTTTAGACCATTAAAATCCTATAGTAATACCAAAATGTGAATTTTATAGCAATATTTTTCTCTGGAAGTTGCCTTCTAAATCACTATTAGATTTCAAAAATGAAAAATCGAATTGATCTAATTATCAAATCACTGAACAGAGAAGAGTTAACGACCTATGTAATGTTTTTTCACATGGAGAAAGGCATTAACTCAATGTTCGCAACCTAATCTCTCAAAACGTTTCCTGCATCTATTTTAGCGATGCATCTATCATATAATCATTAACTATGGTCCTTTCCTTCCTTCCATTTTCCAAGCATTCTTCGAGAAATTATGACTAGAAAAACTATGAGAATATCTACAACTGCTGTCATTGCTGGTATTTGAGTTTTGCATATGCGAATTAAATAATTCAGGAAGAGCCCAAATTTTGGAAATACAACAATATCTAAATTCCCCGCAAATGCCATCAGACCTTGATCTTTTAAGCCTACTTCACAGAAACGCCGAGAAAGAAAAGTAGGATAAAGAGAAAGAAGCAGAACACGATCTTTATCAGGCAAGCCTATCAAGACATGTGCATAGAGGATTATCCTTACCGGCTGTTTTTACTGATTGGCGCTCATCACCTGGCCAAAATGATCTCTATACTTTTGGTTCGGACAATAAGACTAAATATCCAGTCTGCATCCTAGTATCTAGGAGATTCATGAACCTATTTTCAGCGAAATCGTTGGCGTGGTCTCATTGTCTGTGCCGGCAGTGAATCTTTCCCATTTTTCCGGCCTAATAGATCGATGACAGTGTCATCCCTTACAGAACACCTCCGACTAAGCCAATCCGGTATCAACATCTTGGGCAAGGGAACTTCATAGAGGAGGCCCAATTCCATCCCGTAGTAGGCTGCTTTCTGTTGTCACTTTGATCGCATTTTAATCGGTTTTCAAAGATATCCGCGGCGCGGTGATGAGTGCAATGCAATACAATTTTTTCCAACATTTGGCATTATAATGTTTGTAATTGCAAGGTATAGCATTGAAAAAATGAATTTGTTGGATCACATCATCAAGTGTGTAAATTTCGGTTAACACCACTAATTATACCTTATTTCCCCGTTAAACCCGGATCACTTTGTCAGTCAGTGACACTCGTAGCGACTTTTGTAAACCCATTCAAATGCGCGGTGGGTGATCACACATTTAGAGGCCGATTAGGGGATCTTCTTTTGTAATATTCGTGATCTTTGGATTGGTTCACGGAAACGGCGAGAAAGAAGCAGGAAGGAGACGATGAAGGGAGTGTCGACCGTAGGAGACAGAATAAAGAGAGAGAGAGAGAGAAAGGAAGAAATGGTTGGAGATTGGAGGCGAGATATAAGAGGAGATATGGGCCGGAGATGGGGGAGGAAGGGAGAAATATTAGGGACTGGAGAGGTGGGAAGGGGAGGCCTGGGCGTGGGAGTGCAGCCCAAGATATTCCCTCCGAAAGGTGGGTGGGGGTGGAGGGGAGTAAGTGGGAGGGGGGAGAGGGAGGTGGAGGGGTGGGGTGCAATTAATAAGGGAGGGAGGGGGGTTAGCCTTATCTCCAGGAAATATCCCCACATAATCCCACACCGCGAGCTGGCCTTCTTTCCACCCCTGGAACCGAACTCCCTCCCCTCCCCCCAGTCCACTTCCTCCTCCTCCCCCTCCCACAGCCTCATTCCGCCCTTTCACAACCTCCCACCCTCTCGCCTCGTCGTCTTCCTCTTGCGTTCCCACAACCCTTCCCTCACACCCACACATCCGCCCCCTTACTTTGAAAAAATAAACTTTAAACCCCACCCTCCCCTAATCAATCTACCTCTGGTTCCTTAAAAAAGCTCCTTTTAAATACCCGCAGTCCGCACCTAACCCTGGATTTTTCTGCCCCATCTCAGATATGAATCTGCACTCTTGCGGGTCTTGAGGAAATTCTTTCAGGCAAGTCGGGATGTCAAGAACTGAGGTTTCGATGCATAACTCTTCAGTAAAGAAAAATCCAGCCATTAAAGTCATGTTGGACCTGGAGTTCTCTTCGGGAGTGGCATGCATGATACTCTAATGAAATGTCGTCAAAATTTGAAATTTAGGAGCCATTTTAGTGACATCTTGCAATAAAATTTACCCTAAAAAAATACACTCTTACTCACCTCCCTTGATCAGTCTACCTCTGGTTCATTAAAAAGGCTCCTTTTGCATACCCGCAATTCACACCTTACCCTGTGTTTTTCTGCCCCATCTCAGATATGAATCCGCACTCTTGCGGGTCTCGATGAAATTCGCTCAGACAAGTCTGGATGTCAAGAACTATTAAAGTCATGTAGGATCTGTAGTTCTCTTGCGGAGTGGCATGCATGATACTCTATTGAAATGTGATCAAAGTTTGAAATTAAGGAGCCATTTTAGTTTCATCTTGAAATAAAATTTACCCTAAAAATTCACTCTAACTCATCTCCCATAGTCAATCTACTTCTGTTTCCTTAAAAAAAGCTCATTTCAAATAACCGCAAGCGGCCCCTTGACCTTCCTTTCTCCGCCGTCTCAGATAAGAGTCCGCACTCTTGTGAGTCTGCTTGAAATTCTCTCAGGATGGCAGACGAGTAGGGATGTCAAGAAATGAAATTTTTATTGCTGGTTCTTCAATAAAAAAATATCTATCATTTAAGTCATGTAGAACCCGGAGCTATCTTGGTTGGTGGTATGCATGGTGCTCAATTGAAAAACATCAAGTTTATAATTTATGAACCGTTTTAGTTACATCATGCAACAAAAGTTATTTAACACTCATTAAAAATTGTTTTCATTGTACTCTATGAGATGGAAGAGGAAACCTAATGAACTTTTCGCGTTTATTTTGAGCAGTCCATTACCATGACGTTCCTTTTTTTGGAATCATTTTTCTCTCATTGAACTACTGTGGAAATTTTAGCAAAAAATTAAAAATGAGCAAAGTTCAGATTGAATCAAGGCGTAGCCTTTTCCCGAAAAAATCTCAAACTTCAGTTAAACTACCTCATGAAGCCATCAAAGTACGTAACTCGGGTGTATTTCGTTCAGACAAAGGTACTAGAGGAGAGCAATAATTTTGGAGCTGTCTGCAACAAATTAAGGTTTCCTTTAAATGATTCCCACCCTATTCCTCTCCCCGATCCTCCTCCGCCGTTTCTCAAGCCTAATGATTTCCTCCTCTCTTCATCCTCCTCTCCAATTACATGAGTTTACCAGGTTCATTTCACATGCTCGCGTCTTTATCTCCGAAATACCGGCCCATCTAGATAAATGAAGTCCTTAACTTTATCCTGTGCCCTTCTTCTTTTTCGAAACCTTTGATTCTACAAAGAATGCCTTAATGGCAAAGATTACTATATATTTAAGCGCACATTGATGATTGCAAGCCGCATTTCGGGACGTTGCTGTAAAACTAGATATTAAAAAGTGACGATACACACAGGGGCGATATTTTGTGTTTAATCATCCAATTCATTATAACACTAGCCTTTGTCACAATATTTCAATCAGAAGAAAATTAACACAAAAAAGGGATAGTGTGATAATAAACTGCTCAAAATAAATAAGAAAAATCCATTATCATCCCCCCTGCCATTTATTTGCTTTCCTCGAAGCCAAAAAAAAAGATAAATGCGGTACACCACATCCAAGCGCCCAAGGGGCCCTTGCGGGGGCGGTTACGTGGGGAGGGGGCGTCGGCGACAGGTAAGGGGAGAGGGGTAGTACCCCTCGACTCCCATGGGGGGCATTCAACCGTCCTATCCGAGCAAGGATAGAGGAGTGGGGCAAGAAGAGAGGGGGCGGGGGAGGCATTGAATAGGGGCGAGAAATGGGTGGGGGTGGAGTGTCGGAAGGGGCGGAGGGAAGGAGGAGGAGGCACGGATGTATCCATTCACTTGTTTATTCTCTTAGGAGGAAGGATTGGGAATGAGGAGTCATTAAAGACCCCCCCCCTTCCCCTCAATTAAATTAAAACCGTACCGTCGACGGGGCGAGACCACGCCACGCCGTGATACCCTCAAAATCCGGCCCTCAAAGCTATTATTTGGGGGAAAAAAACATGAAGGGGATACAAAGGACGGTCAAGATATCTAAAACGGTCGTATTTGTCATGGAGAAGTGTGAATTTCAACAGCCGTCAATTTCCACGAGGAAAAACCCCACTATTTGTCAAAGAAATCGGGAAGGCAGCTACAAGGCAATGGATTTTGAGGCATAGGGGAGTGTGTTGGCCCAGTGAATTGATTTAGTGATACCGATCGAAGAGTCCCTGGTTCAAAGCTCGAACGAAGTATTCAAACACTGGAAAAATCCACAAATGGGAGGTTTATCAGCGAAAAATACTGGACCCTATATCCTGAATTTATGAAATTTATATGTCTTTGGCTTTTCTGATGTGAGCTTTACCAAGACCTAAGAACCGCAACCTTCGGGTTGAATCACTGAGTGAGTGAGCTTTGAAAATACTAAAGATGAAATTAATTTCAATGAAAGGGATAACTTTATATGAACATGGGATAGTATGTTATTTAAATTTGTGGATAAATTACTGTACAAGATTGAAATTGATTTTCAATGAAAAACATCAATGAAATGACATCATGAGCGCTCTTTACAAGATAATTGCTGTTTCAAACTATGGCCTTTAAGTCAGCATAAAACTGATTGGGGAGATTTGAAAATTAGAACTACGGCAGCTGAGGAGTAATTACTCATGTCAATCTCTTAATTGACAAAACAGCTCGTCAAGCTGGGTAGAGGCCAAGTGAATTCCATTTATTTGAGGAAAGTACTTGCGCAATTATGCATTAGTATTTCACAAAATTATAAACCATGGCAACGAAAAATAATTGTTGAAAATACATTGTCTCCTCTTCAAGAATATTTATCTGTTCTAAATAGGTTACATTAAAGAAATGGCTCGCTTATCAGAAAATTTCTACTGGTAGTTAATTGTAATAATATGCCAATCAAATAATCGGCGTAACTAATTTGACTTCGGATTCGGTATATTAGACGTCGTCCGGTGGAAGAGGGAACATATTCCTCAATGTATTGTTAAATGAGATGTCCTAAATGAAAACAATCCTTTTTGCATAATACCAAGTCTTATCTACTTTGATAAATGTATTAATTAATCCTCATCAACCAATTTATCCATCGCGCGAAAATTAACATCACAGTAATTAATCATCATTGTCATCCCAATTTAACACAACTCCGGGTCAACAAACCTCGGTAGTTAACCGCGTATAACAATTGCGTTCCCTTTAAAAGAGCGTCGGCGGCGATCAGCACGCGCCCGTACAACTTAGGCGCAATGGAAATTAAAGCTTTGAGATTGCCCTACCGTTAGCGCAGGGTCTTTTGTCTTCGCGTCCCGAGATCTTCCCACCAGATGGCCTCTTTATTTTCGATTGAGGTGAGAGGAGATTTCCCCCATCTCCAAGCTCTATCCTCGTCCGCGGTCTCCTTACCGCCACCGCCGTCATTAGCCACCCACCCAGCGCCCTCTTTGGACGCCAATTCTGCCCCATTGAATTAGACCCCATTCACTCACAGGGACCTCGTACGCACTGCATACATGACACCACTACGCCTGAATCTCATATAACGAGATGAGTTCGAGAGTGCGCGGTTAAAAATGAATTATTCTCTCATAATTTCTGCATTTCCTTCAGATTCTCACCGCCACTGTTGGTTTTTTCGTCAACAATTTGGCTGACATTGCAATTAGCATTTTCAGGTCGGAAATATACAGATTTTCGACTGAAATTTCCAGAAAATACATTACTCAAACTATATTTCCCGTAGCCATAATGAACTATGAGGTATCATTAACTATTAAGTAACTATCATTTATCGATAAGGTGCACTGAGATGAGCATATTGTGAAATATTCTTGATTCTTACATATAACCTTCGACTTAAGGACGCTGACTGCAGTGAAACTGTTGTCAACCAAAGCCAACGGACGCGGTGAGAATCGGAAGAAAATTTGGAAATCATCAGATCAACTCCGCCAAAATCTTCGAACCTATATAACTCTCACATGCATTATAAAAAAAGGTTTTTCCGTCATACAAGACATCCATCAAAACTGATAAACAAAATAGGGTGCGCAGGATGTTGATGATCAATCCTTACATATTTGTCAACATTTTTACTTACCTAAGTAATTTCACTCCAATCACTGAATGCATTCGCTAATAACTCGAAAATTAGTTCGGTGGCGAGTCTGTTTTATTTTTAAAGTGAGTCTTATGCTACATCGAACCTTCGATATTCGATTATAAGTATATAACTATCATGCATACTCCTTATAGCGTTATGTAGTTCAATTCAAAAGCATAATTATTATGCATTTTGTCGAAGTAAATGCCGGGGGCTAGAGTTGTTAAGGGACTTGCGATTGGCCAAAAAATGTGACGGCTGAAGGCTGAAGGAGGTGACCGCTGAAAAGAGGTACAATTTTCTTTGCATATAAGAGAAATACACTCGGTTACAGGGAAAAACGGCCGCTGGGGTATCCGCTGCCAGCGGAGCCGTTTTTGCAGGCTACACGTTAATCATAACATAGCAAACGATATAAGCAAATACTAGTGCAAATCACATGATAGCTAACTTTTTATGCTTACTCTGACTTCCATGAGGTTTTGGCCATTAGCAAGTATAAATATAATGTAATCCTCCATAACGGCCAAAAGATTTACACTGGATTTCGGTAAATACCAATTTTAAATGTATTTTTGGCAATATTCCAATTTTTTAAATAGAAATTTATCTTTTCCCAAGTTTAAAATTTTATTGCGCCATCCCTTACGAAAATTCTATGAAGGCAGTTGAGGTTACCGAGAACGGAAAAGAGGAAGTAGAATATTTCGCTTACCGGATAAGAAGTGTCATACATCATGAAAAAAGCTTCATCGACACCAAGTGGAGGGTATTTCCGATGCCCACATTGAAGATTCTGATACACCATTTGCTAAAACACACGCTATTAACCAGGACTGTGGTGACTTGGATTGACATCTTGAGCCTTCGGAGAACCACCAGCGACATCGGAAGATATCCATTACCAATGCTGAGCTTCAAAAACCTGAAAATAGAAGAAAGAAATGATTGTAAAGCCATGCGTCCAAGGTATTTGATGAGGTTTAGGTACAAATATGGGTACCGAGAACAAAAAATCGTTGACAGTTGCAAACGAGATAAAAATTAAGGGGATGAATCAAGGAAGAGCTAAGGTGCTGCGAATCTCCATGGACTAAATGGATGGCACGATCCAGAGTTTCTTTTAAGTTAAGTATCATCCAGCTGGATCAAAAGAGTTAGTTATGAGGTATTATTTTAGTAAGACAAACATTATTGACAAGACTAATGCTGGCTTTCTAATTAACCCTGAGAAAGGTTTATAAAATATGTTCATAAAATCTTATAGTAGCAAAAAAAAAAGAGCAGTATTTCACATATTTCCAATTCAATTTTTTTAGTTCCCTGAAATCAGTTCACTTTATGGATACTAAAGATAAAAGTCTCGCTCTAAAATATTTATTAATAACTTTTATTACGAAAGGATAGTGTAAAATGTGTTAATCTCAAAGTCAACGAAACGGAGCGAAGCACACGTCATACTTTGGGATCTCAATACAGCAAGCATGGTGGACCAAATATTTCATTGAACGTCAAAATTGATACATATGGAGTCAGTTAACTATGTACCAATATAAAACCTATAGATAATTATTTGAATGGAAATGCTTTTGGTCAATATTAATCGAAAAGGAAGTCCTTCCTAAATATGAAGTGATCAAATCCCGATAGAACGTTTTAAAATTGCTCGTGGAATAAAAATGACATTCCAATAACTACCGCAGTGAGGTGGCTTCCTTCCTGTGTATTGATAATGCCATGAATATCCGTAAATCAAAATAAAATAGCAAACATTATCTCAGTATAAATGCTTCATATCACAATTGCAATATATGTAAGTATTTTGGGAAACTATTTTCCAAGCAACCGATAACCTTATCATAATATTTATTTAAACATACCTAGCATAACTGTTGGCTCCATGATGCTGAGAGACCATTAAAACGTTTCCGCGCCATACCGGAGCAGTGGCACCAATAGGCTCCGCCTTCTGTCTCGTTAACCGCCGTGCGTGATGAACATTTTGAGAGAATCATGGTCAGCAACTAAAACTAGACCTAAAAGTCAACATCTCTCCCGGTAATTATTGCTATTTTGCCATTCAGAGTGAGCGCTTGAAGGAGAGCAACCATTTTTACGGTCGCATTTACACGGGGAGAATACTTATTGGCGGTGATTTATTTGACGTTGGTGGCGACGCCCGGTCGCCCGCGAGGATGCATTGGCGACAGCCATTCGCAACCCTGCCGGAAGATGGCGGAGATATGCGGGCGAACCGGTGAGAATGAGGGGAAGTTGAGGAAATGAGAACGAATGGGAGGAAATACCAGATAAAAAAGAAGGGCGAAGCGTGAGCCGTATAAAGGACAGACGAGGCGAAAGCAACATAAATATTAATTGCCGCAAAGCATGACTAGGGCAAGAGAATAGCTAGAACTTATGATTAATTGGTTCCCAATAATTGTCTGAAACAACGAAATTGAACATAATTCGCACCTTCAGAAGTTTTTTTCAGGCACAGTAGCGTAACTAGGAATATGCTTTGGATGGATGGGTCTGGGTTGCGCCCACCCCCTTCAAGGCAACGGGAACATTTTTGAAAACTGACATGCCTGGAAATAAATTTTACACTATTTTGGCACTTAAATTTGGGTTTCACTCGTAATTGTGCGGGAATTCACCACAGCAAGGAAAACATAACGCTACCTTGGTTTGATAAGGTTCTAACTGACCTTCAGCTGGTTTTGAGAAAAACCTTGTCAAAGTTTTAAACTGCTCTAATTCTATTATTAATAGGAATTTATTTTTGAATTTTGGCACATACACTAGTGATCCACTAGATACACTAGTAATTATTACTTTAAGAAAATATGTTATTTATTTTATTTTTTACATGTTTATATGAGTAATAAAATAAGTAAAATGCAGTTAGAACCTTGTCACACCAAATATTAGTTTTTTCACCTTGCAGTTGGAACTTTGTCACTGTTCTAAATCTGTTATTATTTTACATAGAGGAATAAAAACCGGTGCAACACATAGAGAAACATAAACTTAGTTATCTTGAGTGAAAACACCAAATTTTGCAAAAACGTCGGTTAGAACCTTGTCAAACTAAGGTAGCGATAAGTATACTAAAAAATTTCCAAGCCTTTGGGGGGTGGGGGGGACCTATCCCCTCATCTTCCCAATAGTTACGTCACTGTCCTGTCAATTGATGCAAAAAAAACAACGATAATGAGAATCATTAATAGCCAAGTCTCAATAGCAATGTCGTTAGAAAAGAAGTAGTGAGTGAAAGAAGTAATACCCCAAAAGCTCATTTATATCTAATTGGAATTTCATAAAATTTGTGGCAAAATTAAATACCAAGCTCCGATAAAACTGAATATTTGTAGTATTTTTACCAGAAACGGTCATTTTTAGTTCTATTTTGATTGTGCCTCAAGGTTGAAAGAGAAAATCGTTTTCGGATAATAAATAGGACTTCGATCCATCAAACATCTTCTCATAGCACATTTTGGCAAAGAGTCATACCTAATAGGAAAATAATATCATTTGGATGATATTTATAAAAGTGTTGGATTTTTTTTTATTTCACTGCTGTACATATTAGAATTGCAAACACTCAAAGGGTCTTTCTAAATTTATATCATCTATGTTATATTCAATGTGAACATTGTGAACATTCATAGGTATGATATCTCGGCTATTATCACATTACGCTCGGCTATTAGACTGGTGCAGAAATAACCAGTAATGACCTACTCCAAATGATGGAGCTAAAACTCTTTCAATAAGATAGCTTTTTAGTCAAATGCATGAAAAAATTAGACGGTATCACACAAATTTATACATCCATTTAGGATATTTTGGAATTTTAAATTTTAACTATTTTCTTCGAACAATAGGAATTTTAAAATGGAACGGATTTTATATGGAACTTAAAATAAGAAAAAGCTTGATACAACAAGGCGATATAAATAAAAAGACTGTTATTTCTGAAATAAAATATCAATGGAATCTCATTTATATGCTCCTCAATTTTGATACGAAGGATAACAATAAATTTAAGATGGCAAATCGATAGCGTTTACTGGGCAATTAACATCACGGCGGCGAGACGGGCATTGAGAGATTCCATTTTCTGCAACTGAACACATCAAATTTTTTAAATTGAGCTTGATTTATCTCTAGCGGAGGCCTACTTGAAATTCAACACATTCCAAATATCCAAAGGCTGTATTCCGCGCAGGGACGCGAGCTGCAATGTGATAAATTCCTGAAATCGACACTCATACAAATTTGAAAGGTATTCCGTCGCCAATATTGTCGCCGGCGAAAACATTATTGAAGACAGATCGATCATATCAATGTCCGCCTTGAACGCTAACTCCGAAGCGGGTAACTACCTGACGTGGGCACGCAATATAATCCAAATCTACTCGTTTTGATCGTCCGATTCGCCGCGTCCGGATTTCATCGAATCAAAAGCCCTGCGCTGCGCTGATCCCTGATACCCGCGAGCTCGTTACTTGGGTATTCTAGAAGGGACATCGCCGGGAAGGGTACGCGACCCGTTTGGGATGAGGGTGCCGGAAAAGGAGGACCGCAGGACTGGCGGCAGACGCGGACCATAGGCGGAGGGAAGGTGGGTCTGGGAGGGGACAGAAATTGACGTATAAGGAAAGGAGGGGTGGAGCCAAACTTGCATTCGGAGCACATGACTATTTGGGGGGGTGGGGAGACCACGAATGAGGGAGAGGGTGGGGGGAGTGACTACCAACCCCGGCGACATGAAACAAAAATAAATTGGACCAGAGTGTCCGCGGAGAAGTTGAACAAGGAGGGGAATTAAGGAGAGTTTGGAGGGTACCCGCTTCAAGAGGGGACAGGGGATGTGTTGAGGAGGGTGGGGGTAGTGGTCCCTGCTGCTTCCTTATCTGACCAAAACCCTTTGTTAAAGAAGGGGTGGACATCATCGAAGGGGCCCGATATTAGTCGCGGAGGAGGAGGTTCGTAAGGCGAGGGCGTAATGTTTGCCGATTCATTGCTATGCGCGATGGTGTGGCCGGGGGATTCGAGACGGGCGCTGTCGAAGAGGCGGTCTGCGGGGGAGGCGACTCGGCGGCGGGGAGGATGTCTCTCGCGGAGGGGGGCAGTGGCTCGTGCCGCGGACGTCCACGCGGGGATGGGGTAGGAAGAAGAGAAGTTAAGAGACGCGGTCCTTGATCAATGGCCGTCTGTCTGACGGCGTCTCTTTGCCGGCCGGTGGCCAAAATGTAAGCACTCCTCCCGGTTGGGGACGACAGCGATTGTACGGTACACAAAGAGGATTTCATTCCAGACTGTAAAACGTCGAAATACATACCAAGGAATGATAATGCCGGTACGAAAGACAGCAGGTGGTACTGTACTCACCAGAATGGATTAGTCTGCAGATGTATTTATTGCTCCCGGAATTTCACCCGCTGACGGGCAGGGAATGACATTTTAGAGCTTATCATTGTCCTCTTTTGCCTCAGTCGAGTAATTATGTTTATAAGCACCATTTGAAAGAAAATGAGTGTATCTCGAAGAAAAGTTCTTTGCTCACCTTGGCCTATGAGCAAATTTTACGAATACCTCCTTTTTGCTGGGCTATGGCCAGGAAATTCAAACACTCCTACAGATTGCGTCGAATTGCATGCTGGTAAATGGCAATATTGGCGTGTAACGCGTAACATGGTGTTGTACACACAAGAATGAGTAGATTCTCTGATATAATTATTACTTCATGAATTCCACCCGCTGACGACCAAAGAAAGACATTTTTAGGCTCGTAATTGCGCTTAGTTTCCCGGAGTCATGATAATAAAGATCCCGGAGTCATGATTAATCAATGTTGAAAGTATTTTGTTTGCAGCCTTCACTGGTCAATTGCTTAAACTCATATATTCCCATATGAGGAAAGCTGTTGCAAGAGGCACCAAGAGATTAAAATGCATACTGAAAAACTTTTAATTAAACTTAGGAATGGAAACGCATTGCATATGACACAGCAGGCGATGCTGCACTCGAAATCACGAATAGACGTTCTGAATCATTTATTGTTCCTCATGCCAGACGATGAATGAAGTTATCATCTATTTGTTGTCTCGTATACCTGTGGATAAGATAAATTACATTTGAAAAATGGCCTTAATGCCGGTAATAAACCAAATGGAACTCAGCATCACGCGAGAGTAGTTTATAATCAAAAACATCAATAGAAATCTGAACAAAAAAGATAACAATTGAAAAATACAACGCACACAATCACAACAAGATGACCGAACCTTGTCACTTTAGGAAGGTAAAATCTTGGACTTCAGATTTCATAGGAATTTTTCTGCATACATCAGTATAGACATCAATGCAATAATTCCGTATTCATTGTATATCATTCTGATTTTGATTATTGTAGCACTATCCATCGTTGAAAAAGAAATTAGAAGTTGATAATTGACCGATTTCTTCTTGCTCGCCAGAACGGCCATTGTAGCTGCTAATTTCATTGGCAGCAATTTAATTTAATATTAACGCAGAAAATTCAAAGTGGAAATTTTACTTAGAAAAAGTGGAATTATTCTTACAGATGCAAAAAAAGATACATTTGAAAACAGACTATTTGTTAAGGTTTTTCACGGGGTCAGGTTTTCTGCAGTCATGCAGCCGGGAGAGATTTATATTTTTTAAGCTATCTCTACGTACCCGTAGCTCCTCCATGAATTCAAATGGAAAGAGCCTGTAGCAGTTTAAGATCAATCCTAAGTGCTTCCAATGCAATTTTTTCTCCTCTCTCCCTCACGAATCACGAGTCACCGTGCCATTGAGGATCTTGACTCGCACACGTGAGTTTGTATGGAATATATTCATCACTTCATCCGGCATTTCCAAGAAATATTTCCATCATACTTTGGTGCATCAATCCTCCGTAATGAATGAGCAATGAATTCCGATAACGCACTGGCAGTGTCTTCTCTGTAACTAAACTTAATCACATTCATGCGATGGTGAACTTTCCACTAAATTACAATGAAACAATTATGTTTATCAAGCCAAAAATATATAGATATCTCTTTTTTCCAGGGTAGAATATTGACACACATTGACATCCTGGAAAGGTTTGCATTCTAGAAAGAAAACCCGTAATGAGAAGGAAAATATTCTTCAGAAAACTTAAGGGATGAAATGGAATTTTTGGAAGAACCACTTAAGGATACAAGAAGATAAAATAATTATAATAGAATTTAACCAGTTCGACAATGATGGGAGGAAAAGAAAAGCAAATGACTCAGGAAGTAAACGATATCGATATTAAGTACAAGAATACACGTTTATAGTAAGTAGCGTACGTATAGTAGTACAACGTAAGCAGCGTTCCTGTGTGTTGAGGAACTTCTATCATTCATAATTGAAGTATCTATTTGTGGCTGAGTTTGAAATACTGGTCAGATTTATTTTGTACAGGTATTCCAACTGATAAAACTGATACAACTGATAAAACCCCAAAATATAGATTTTTTTAATTTGCACTACTTGTGATATTCTCATTACGAATTCTAGCTTCAAGGTTATTATCAATGGCTTAACATTTTGAATATTTTAAATGAAGAACAAAGCTTATTAATTTTTATATTGCCAAAAAATTCTTTAAAAACATGTTAAACACCTACTAATTTGGTTCCGTAAACACAGAGCATTGCAGCAGTGACGGCGTTGTTATATTGCAAAACGCGTTTCCATGTTAGGCATAAGCAATGGAATAAATAGAATGAAAAACTATATTCAAATTTATTATACACGATTTACATCGAAATAGCTGCCAAGAAATAATCTCGGTCGCACGTCAAGAGATCGCGTAGGGAAGCAAGGAAACAACACAGCTGGCACCCATTGACCAAGCGTCTGTCTCCCAAGGCGGTGCGACTCGCGAGGTAGGTCTATGACGAGCAAATCATCCGATAATACACGAAATTGACGTCAACGAGCGGCGAGATCTGAATGCGGGCTGCCTTTGACATAAGGGCTAGCAAGCGACCTGATTCAGCAGAGTAGGCACGGAGTATTTCGAGTCCGCCACGCGCGTGAATCACCTTCGCCTATCAATGAGTTTCACTTTGAAATAACCTCTCTCGCATGCCGCATAGTCATGGAGTTGATTTAACAGGACGTAAAATATTCTTTTCGCCCATCAACTACGTTTTTCTTTCAACTGGATGGTAAAATCGTCAACTCAAATGTTCTCAAACAAGCTCATAGCAATATAATATAATATTTATACTCCCTATTATTTTTTTAAGCTTGTTGATAGGAACGGAAAATCGCCGAATAGAATCGGAACTCGTAAAAATGAAGACGGGTTTCAATCCTATGATCAATATTTCGATGTCAGTTTTCAATAATATATCACCGCTCAGTAATAAAAAGGCATCAAATTCTTTATTTATTGCAAGTGAAAGAAGGGAAAGGAATATTTCCACAGAGCAATAATATTCTCAGAGGAATGTCATATGCGGTGAGGCTATGAACTATTGTTAAAGGTATTCTACCCGTCAATGTAGGTTTACACTAAGCACATCGCGAGTCACCTCGGACATTTACCCCTCCAACACTGACATTTTCCCTTCAATTCGCAGCAAGGCCTATTCCCGCCCATTCTAACCATGAATCTTGTTATGATCCCTCTCCTTCCATGTTCGCTTAACGCCATTCACTCTAACAGTTTTCCCCTTATACTTAGCGTTCATCTATCCAGACCTTCTGTCTCTTCCGTGCATCTAAACGTTTCCTCGCCCACCATGTCTAGCACTTCTTTGTTCCTCTTTCTCTTAGTACACCTCACCTTCTCCTCCTATTTCATCTCCATCCTTCGCCACGCCCACATCTCGAATGCCTCCAGTCTCCTCTTGTCCTCCTTCCTTAGTGCCCACGTTTCCTCAAGTCAAAGCACTACACTCCTGATCAAACTCTACATTAGCCGTTTCTTAACATTCTTACATGACGATTCTATAACAATCACTTTAATATTAATGAACGCCTCCTTTCCTAACGCTACCATCTTCCCGATATCCTAATTGCATCGCCCGTTTTCTTCCGATGTGCTAACTCAAAATGTACCTATACAATTTCAAAGCACTAGAGTACAAAGCTTTACATTCCCTTGATTTTAAGCTTGGAAAAATGAGCGAAAAATCTATGAAATCGTTTCGTGCTTGACATGGTGGAAATATGATTTATTCATGATGAAATTAACATTTGTAATTTATAATATTTCATCGACGAAAAATCAACAGACAAGATCTAAATTTATATAAGACTAAATAGTTGAATTGCTCCACCTACTCCAGTGTACCTCCGTACTTGAGCTAATAGAAAATGCAAACGGCAGGAGAGTAAATACTCGAACTTCGGAGAGCAATGGCCACCGAATCATTATTTCCCCCTCACGGTAACATTTATTCATACCCCTATCATTCTGTTCACGCAGAAAGAGAGAGAGGAAACATTATGAAACGTGCAGGTTGAAAATCCGCTCGGCGAAAGTCCGATTCTTTCGTACCCATCGCGATACCCATCCAAAAAAAAAAGCCTTTTAAAACGAGCAATGTGTCCTGAGTAAGTTGTTGCTGAATTTATGGCAGATAAATGGTGAATGATATCGAGAAGGCATAATGGAAAGGGTTAGGAAGAACTATTCTTGGGAACCGATGGCAGGGAAAGATTCGTACCGGAGGACGGGAGGGGGGAGGTTGAGTGTGGGAGGAGCGAAGTGGGGATGAAGGAGTGAGTGGGTGGGTGGGTTCCGAAGGGCTGGGATGTTGAATCACGGGGAACGGTGCCCCGGGCGAGGGATGCTGGCTGAAACCCCCTCCCTCCTCGACCGGCGGCTTCCCCACGGGAAGAAGGGCGGGGAGGAGGTGGAGAGTGGGGTAATGATGATAATGGGACGTGCATTAGCTGGAAGAAATCATAATTAAAGGCATAATCAAATCCCGGCCTGGTGCGGAGGTGGTTAATTTATGGCCGAGGAAAATGTGAGATAATCGCTTTCGGTTTCGGGTATAAAGCGCTACAGTGCCATTGTTGCCTTGGACGCAAGTCTCGGAATTCAGTCAAAATATCTAATGTCGCCAGGATACATTCTCGTAATTTAAAAAATAATTATCTCCTCTTTCCGCATTTGAAATTATAAATATATAAATATATATTATAAATACCGGACCATTTCCTTTACTTTCGTTGGCAGAAGGAATTTAATTTCAATGATGAGGAGAGTAGAACTGGTTAGCAATAACCATTTTTATGCCGTATATGCTTCAGATAAAGCGATTAGTATATCGTCAGCAAGAATAACAAACATTACATATACAGATGACACCGCAAGCCGCCAAAAAGGCGTGTGGCAGGGGGTGTTAGGACACCAGCCTTCTACATATAAAGCAAATGCTGAAACAAAATTACGAATAGAATTTATTAAAGTCCTTTGTGGTTCGGGGAAAAAACGAATTCTCATTCTACCCGTGCGGCAAAATATCTTTCTTAATTTATCGCTTTTTGAGATCAAACCATTGTAGACTAAAATATTATAAAACTTCCTGGAATCATAGTCTGCTATGTATCAGTCGTGTCTAGTTTCAATATGAGATTAAAATTTTCTTAAAATAAATGAAAATGTAATGGTAAGCATACTGATGCCTTTTAGACACAACTTTCAATTACAGGCTCCACAGCCCACAATGTCGCACTTTGATCAGGTGATCCACCGGCGAAAAGTAGTTCCCAACCTCTGATACACAGTAGTCATTATAATTTGCTAGTAATAGTTAAATGATAGTAACTGGGTGTTTCACATAAATAAATTAATCCTTTCGTACGTTCATTGGGGTGTATACATACGACTCGATGTTTGCAGGAGTTAAAATTAAAAAACTGCAACAGTTAAAAGTCTCGCATCAAAGCTTTTACTCACTGATTCAAATATTTGCGGCTCAAAGAGAAACGGTACAGTAAGATACCAAAAAGTATTCTCGAGTGTGCACTATTTCGAAAGAACTTTACCGTGCTGTCATCTCTGGAGGAGATTTTCAAAGAAGAAATCAAGGAATGTAGAATAGTTTTTTCGTAGATCATCTACCTGTTTATGTACGTTTGTAATGCTATTACAATGTCTGTAATCCGGCCTCGCGGTTATTCAACAAGTTCACCAATCCGGGGCCCAGGATGGTGACTTCTTATCAGATAAAATAGTTTTGCCGGTGTAAGTGAAAAAGTTTTCTAAAAATAAAATAACTTTTAATTTTTTTGTATCTCTGTTCCATACAATCTGTATGAAGTTTTGGTTACGTGTTCCAAAGTAAAGGTAAACTTAAACAATGTTATGGAAATACATTATGGAGGGCGGGCGAGTGGCGTACGAATAATTTTGCCGAAACGTTTTACCACAAGGCCAAAGTTACAATGAAAGGAATCGTGAAATATTTTATTTGTTTCCTGTACATTTTCAATAATCCTGCGTTTTCGATAATTCGGCCATGCCACAGTAGCACATGTGTCTTTGTCACAGTTGTAATATACGTGACCGCGCTTAAATTTCTCTTTCCACCTTGACTTTCCTTCGTTTTTACAGCACAAGACCTATTACAATTCACTTTATCCATGAACCTCTTCCTTCCCATCCCACTCTCCCCCAATTACCTTCCCTCTATTTAAGTTTTCAGCATCCCCTCTCTCCTCAGTGTAAGTTCCAGCCACACCCTCTGCCCCATATTTTCTCAGCAATTTTTTCTGCACATATTTTTATTATTAAGGAATGATTTGTTCATTAAAATGAGGATCATATCAAATAGTTGGTGATCCTGCAAGGTAATCATGCATTTAACTTATTAACCACTCAAATTTTAGTTGATCTACAAACTACAGCGCGGTGTATCTCATATGTGTGTCGCAGCGGATGTAAAGATATTAAAAAGATTGTAGGTTGGGATTAACATTGTTAATTATTGGGGGATGTTGGGATTAAGTTGAATAATAACGTAATTAGTATAGTATAGGTACATATATTCTATAAAGCTATTGCATTGATTTATTTTTTGTCGGCATCAGAAAAATTAATCGCAAATGTTAGTGAGATTACCGCTAAATTATCCCGGTAAATTTTCTGTTCAGAATCCTTAATACTTGCGTCGAGAGCCATTTACCTATTCTACCAGTGAAATTTGAGCTCCACCACAATGACAGACTGACTTGCATTGTATAAAAACGAAACCTTGCTTTAGTCTAGGCCATTAATGTGATTATAAAAAAAGAAATGCTCAAAAATCACCCCTTCCTCCTTCCCTCCCGCCAAATTCCATCCCCGTGGAGTTGCGAGGAAGGTAAATCGTTAGTAACACCTTCGATTTTTCCAGGGAAAAACAAACGGAAAATATTCATTCCCATCACATCCAATACAACATATTGCCATGTACCGTTGGTCCTTACTATGGGATAGATTTTTTTAAGTTAACACAGACCCTAACCTTTATAACATGGAGGAGCGATTACCAAAACTTAATTAATTGACAGAAAACTGGTATGATATCTACGCATTGAACTATTGGCGAATAAATGACGTTAGCTACGTAATACGCTCTCATTGAGCTCATAACCTTAACCAGTTGTACTTTAAAGGAAATATAAAAATAATCGTGTACCGATTGGTTAAATTTTATCAATTTGAACGTAAAATGTAGTTCCTGCAGCATTTGATAACACACACGAAATTCTAATCCATATGATCGTATGATCAATGAAAAATGCTGAAAGCTGGTTGATTTTCAAAACATAAATTCACAAAAAATCATTCGTCAGACTGGTGGTTGCGTTTATTTTTTTATGGTTCCTATCGCAGAGGGCAATGCTTAAATTTCAGCAGTAAATTGACATAGTAGTGGTGAATTATTACCAGGCCTCACTTTTGAAAGACAACGTAAAATCATACCATTAGAAGAGGAGAAAAAGGTATGAAAAACAGGAATGGAGAACGCGGAAATGAAAAATAAAATCATAAAGTTATATTTATTCAGATACCAGACAATGAAAAAATACAAAGACGATAGCAAGAAAACGGTTTGTATCTGTATCCAGTCTATGGTAATATCTGACAGATATTAAAAATAAATTAAGTATAGCTATCACATAAAAGTAGATAGATTGTAACGGTTAATAATTCTTTTACAATATTAAAATTCTGCTAGATTACCAATCATACATAAAAATTCCTGATATAGTTTTTTCAATGATTGATGTAAGATAGAAGTAAGATACATTTGTGCCCGCCTTTGAAAGATGTCAGAGCCATTTTTTAAGATGTGTTATCTTTGCCATAAAACGCAGAAAATTAAATACGAGAACAATACCATTGGGACTTTATTATAAAAGAGAATATATTCCGAGAAGCTATTGTTCCATCTGCAGTTCTTCCGCATGGAATTCACTAGTTTTCAAATCACGGAACGAAAGTAATGAAAAGGAATTATGCGGCGTAATGCTGAATGTCTCATTGTACATTTTTATCTTTAAGTCGGCTAATAAGATAAGAAGAGATGGAATATCATAATTTCTTCCCGGAAAAGTCGGGTTTAATGATTTTTTACCGTCAACTGGGATTACTATACTTAACTCGGCCCGGTAATATTCTCATTTCCTCTATCAAACAATGGACTATAAATACACAAGAATGACGAGAATGCAAAAAAAATATATATATAAACAGCAACCTACCTATGAGTGGTAATAAGCACTCTTATCACCATCGGGAAAGGAATACTGTTTGAGCACTCCATGTTTATGTTCAGTCCTCTCTTGACCTTGAGTCTATCGCCATGCAGGTTCTTATTTTAATTTATGTTCTACATATTATTTTACATGTATTTTTAGGTGCGGCCACGATTAATCATGTCAAGTCAATCACACAAAAATATCATTTGTATCAAAATAACTGCAAAGAAACAATAAGAATTACAACTAAATATTCATTCCAACTCCTTTGCATTCTTGATTTTCTGATAATGAAATAATAAGTACTCTGAAACGCTTCATGCACGAAAATCCTTAATTAATTAATCCTTAAAAGCTTAAATTATTCATATCAATCGTACAATGTAATCAATTCTGCCTCTTCCCTCCTGCAACTCTAGAAATATGAAATGGGCATTTTTTTCAAAATGGTCAGAAATAGATTATTACTGTAGAACGTTTTTTTAATGCTGTTGCACGCTTCTCAATTTTTTTGTAAACGAACATCTTTATCCATAAAAATTTGAGCAATTGCGGTGCTTCATGAAAATTCCTCAGCCATGCCTATCTTATTTTTACATGTACTTACCTCTAAATAGCCAGCTGAAGGAAAAGGAGTGATTAATAAATCCTTCCTAATTCCTCAGATAAAACCTAATTTGTGGGAAACAATGGAATACTCCCTTCGCTGCCTGTCTTTTCACGTTGCGTGAGAAGCATGTCGTCCTGTATCTCGAATGTTATTTTTTTTACGAGACAAAACGTGAAGTTGTGTTCGGCAGAGACACGGATTAAATTTCATCGAGATACTCAGCTAAACTCCAACACCGGGACATAACTTCAGAGCGTTCGTTCCTTTGCCTAAAAAAAATATGAGCCTTATGGCCGTGTTGCTGCTATTATTTTATTTTGGGAAACAAGTGCCAGCGCCCGTTCCCTGTGGTGCAGTTGGGTTGATTCTTTCTCATCAAGCGGTAACACGCTCCAAAAATGTCCCGTCGCGTATCGTTTACCTTTCGTACGCACTCGGCTCTATTCGTACGTGTCATCTCCTACGCTGAACATGGCCAACCATCCTTTTACTTCATCGCCTTATACTCCTTCTTCTCCGCCTCCTTCACCGCTGTTCCTCATCGTTTAAATCCCTGCTTTTTGTACCTGTCCTTCTTTCCCTTCTGCCACACTTCATTCTGCGGAAAAATATTCTTATCCCTTAGCTGCATGAATTTCTAAATGCGTGTCAAAAAAGTTTTTCTTCATAAAATAACTATTTATTTATTTCATTTGCAAATTCCCCGTAAACAGTACTTAGAGGCCTTCTCTATGGAGGACTAACAAAGTACAACACAAACATCCATGCCCTGGATAGCGACCACCTACCCAGGAGGGATTCGAACCCGAAACCTACCGATGATTTCCTTAAAATTTTGGTTTCATTAGCCATTCCTGTGCAAAAAAGTTACAACTTGAACGACCACAGCTAGTTTTGCCCCCCCTAGTTTTGATTCTGGGTACGCCCATGCTTTGGCACCTACTGACTACTTCGTGAACCACATAGTATAACGACGGGGTGTACCATATCTGATACACCATGCACTATAGAGGAAGAATTGTGCCCTTCAGAGACAACTGCCAATGAGGGTAGCGTATCATATACGATACAAAATGCAGTGAAGAGTAAAAATCGGTTTGCACAAGAACTATGTTGATTTTAACTGAAAATTAATGCATCTTTAATTTTTTCAATAGCGCAAGTACCTACTAATAATGCAAATTAGGCTACCGACCAAATTCAAAAGACATTTCAAAGAACTGATGATTCCAAAGCGGTACTCCACATAAGATGGGCATGGATTTATAGGAAGAGAGGCAAAGTGGCTTGAGATAGTTGTTTTCCAGTCCAAACTTAATATTAGCTAATGACGTAATAAAGTGTGCACTTTTTTAAGGTCCAAAAATTTTTACTTAGCTACCCACGTTCTGACAAACCTTGTCACTACCTTGATAACGACATAGTTTGTCGAAGCACCGTGCTTTAAAAAAAATCAGGGAACTATACAAGCTTGTTCCTTTAACTACGTTACGTGTCACATCGTTCCACAAAAAATCAGTATATTCCCTTCCATTGTTTAATATTATCCACTCACAAATCAGAAATGCAAACTTTATTAGACCGTTGTCCCATTACACACGACACTCTATATGTGAAAGTATATATTTCTGTATTCTCCCTCCACTTTTCTCTCATTAATAATTATTAACTGTCACACAGCATTAATTTCAGTGGTACCAACGGCTTTAAATATAATTAGATGTGACGAAGAATTATAAAAAGATATCCAGACAACTAGAGCGAAAATGCTACAGCTATAACTTACGTTGCCAATTCGTGCGCTACTTTACGATTCTGGCACTGGTGAAACATGAATTTCTTCGTGTATTTTTTATTATTCCAATGTTTATTAATTTATAGTGAGAATAATGTATACGGTATCACGTATCCAAAAATGCTACTCCACTCTTTATCAAAGTAAACGATTATTTGTCTTTATTTCATGCAAGTAGAATAATACCTTTTTTTCTGAGTGGTAACAAATTTTTAAAGAAATTTAGGCTGGAAAAAACTACATTGCCTGAATTGGATTCAATAATTTACTCAATATTTTGGCATTACCTCTGATTGTAGGAAAAAAAACTTTAGGTAAGTAATTTGATTGTTATTTCTGGCATAATTTCCAAGCTTTCTAGATTTATTAATTTTATTTACCTGTTTACGCAGGACACAATGAAATGCTGGTAGGCTCGGAAAGCATTGAAGACAATCGATCTCTTACGTAAACTGCTGCTTATATCATAGTTAACAAATCATTAAAGCCAGCGTTCAAGCGCTGCCACAGATACAATATGCGTGGACTACATTGTCATATTATTCAACAAGGGAAAACGCTTCTCCTGGTGGATGGTAACAGCTATTGAGTTCCCACGATTAAAATTAGCTGTGAAATATCAATATCCTTCGAAAGCAAATCAAATCTCTGATAATTTTTACATTAGCATTTAATAGAATAACTATGGTGCGAATCTGCTTTTCCAACGCAAATCTGATTAGCGAAATACACAGAAGCGACAAATAAGTGATATTTTATTTACAAAAAACATGGGCATTTTAGAGAGAGAGAAAATTATATGAAGTCATAACATATTTATCCTGGCTCAAGACACGAAAATGCCGCAGCTATAGAAAAATGCTGCAAATCGGAGCGCTACTTTAAGATTCTGGAATAGGTAAAAATAAAAAAAAGATTAAAACTTTAAATTTTAAAAATTTAAACAAAAATAAGATGAAGTAGTCCAAGAATATTGCATTTGTATCCACGCTTGGATACTGGTTACAATAATTTCCTTAATAATACAGAAGTAACCGTATACGTAAGAATTTAAAAACATTTAAGATTTGCGATTAGTATTTAATTTCAGTACACTAAATTAGACGTTAGGAACCCGAAAATTTAGACAGGGAATGTCTACTGCACTTAATGCTTTATACTCGCAAATGCAATTGATTGTTTACATCGAGGTAAAGCTCTCAAATAGGTTCCCCAGTCGCGTTTACTTCTCCCTCTTTGCCACCTTAGCCACTTATTCCATTCTTAGCTCTCTCTAGCCTTGATTCTTCGTAGACTACGTCCCTCTCTCCTCCTCCATCCCCATGTTCTCCTTCTTCTCCTTTCCTTCGCTCTTCTCTCCTTCCACCCTGGTCGTAATATTCCCCCGCAGCGGGTGAGCAAAGGTTATCGGACGCCTGGATCGCCCATCCGATGTTATTCCATGCATATAATACCCGTGCGGCCCCCGTGTTTATCTCTTCCCGCACTGTGTACTTTTCCCCCACCCGCTCCGGCCACTCCCCCTTCTCCCACCCTTCCTCCCCCACCTCCGTCGCCCCAAACCCTCTCCCATCCCGCAACCCATTCCGCATCGCTGTGCGAGAGGATACAGTTCCCACCCCACGAGGGAGACCCGCCGTTTTCAACCGAGGACGAATTCTTCCTTTCCCGAACTCTTCGGAACCCTTCATACCAGAGAGAATAGGGTCGGCGCGATGACTAGGGTGCCAGCTTTCCACCAAGTCGAACGGGGTTCAAATCCCGGCGGTGGCAATTATTTTTCATAGGCTGCCCGATCCTTCCTTGAGTGCCTTGTGGAGGACACTTCATGTGTAGCACTCCGTCCGTCCGATGGGACGTTAAGCTGTGGTACCCTTGGCACCTTTCGTTAAGAGCAGGCCAATGCCTATGCCGGGTTTGTCTCCACCCTACCCTCATACTAGTTTTAAATGACCTCAGCTGTCGGTCGCTCCTCCAGATACCATCACCACCCTTCACACCCTGGCGCTTTAATGCAGACATCTACCTGGGACTTAGTTTTACATATTTATATTAATCACAACGAAAACACCACTATTTGGCCTTTACACGGGGAGGCTACGACAAATAACAATATAGTTCCACAGACATCCATACCCTGGTAAAAGGTGACCAACCCAGACGCTCGTTTCAGTTTCAGTTTGGAAGTCAATGACTGTGACCCGCCGCCACCAAGACCAGCAAGGTTAAGGCCAGATCATGGAAAAAGATTGCAACAAGTTAAATTGAGCACTCATGATAAATTATATCAACAGTCAAGAGCATTTATAAAAAAATAGCGCGAACTGAATGCCATCCATTACTCTTCTGCAGAACTAACTGCAAAATGATGCACAGTGTATTGGTATCGAGTTGTTACATAGCTATCTCGGCTTGTTTTACGGGGTCTACTTCTCAAATCTACATTACGTCCAGGTCATTCTTCTTCCCAATATGTCTTCTTCTAAGCTTTCACGCCTTGAGATGACAAAGCACGAATGAAAAGCGAATGAAGTGCATTACCTTTTACACTGACTTATTTAAAGCAACCATTGGGTTGAAACATTTGAGTGAGTGGGTTGTATAATATGTTTTTCTAATAGCATTTTTCTTCCGAAAAGAAATGTTTAGTCGTACCACTCGTTTCACCGTATAGACGAATTCTCATGTAGAAGATGAAGATTCATCATCAAAAAGACGTCACTATGGTTCGAAACTAGTAGTGCTGCTATTAAAACTTCTGGAGAAGTACTAAATATCAGAATGAATAAGAGATACTTCAGCGAAGACACGCATATTATAGTTGAATGTGTATGTTGCTAATTTAGCTCCCAAAATTTATAATTAAATATTAATCATCAAATCCAGATAAATTGAGGTCAGAAGTATCACTAAACGATAAGATTATTTGACGAAGGAATAATATTTACGAATTTAGAGGTCTCTTCAGTATTTTTAGATATTCAAATTAAATCGTCAAAAGTAAATGACCTATATAGATCAATTTATACAGTTTACCCTATCAAATTGAAGTAAGAAGAAAACTCCTCGTGGCATTCCATGGCTTTATTTTAATTTTCGCGTACAAGTTACCAAAATAAAAAGGAAGAATTTCAAGGAAGAGTAGACCTTTTACAAATTATTTAAACGTAAGTAATCTAACATACGCGATCTTTGTTTAATTGTAGTGGTCATAAAGTTTTCGAGAATTAATGAATGCAACACTTGAAAACAAACATAAATACTAGTAATAAATCCAGTAAACTCTCGATTGGCTTCGGTATTTTAACTTCACGTTTATGAAAGAATTCCCTGGATAAAGTCAGATAATACAAAAGCTGGGTGCCATAAAACAAATTATGTGTATCATATATATTAAATAAATTTTTCTTAATTTTATCCCCAATTTCTACGCGGGAAGACGAGGGTTTATTTTCACTTATCAGTTACTTTTGATGATTTTTTCCCCTACCACGAATATGAATCCAGGGTCAAAAAATCGACACGACCGATGATGGTTGAACCCTGACGGGTATCGCAGCCCTCAGCTCCGTGGAGGGTTGTAGATGTGATGTGGCACGGCAATCGTGAAAGGTTCCACGCATGAATGACAGCCCACGCGCCGAAGACGAAGCAAGGCTCTCTCGAAACTCGAATCGCCCGAGGGTATTTGTTCCCCACTGCGGACAGCATCACGAAATGCTGAACATCGTGAACCACTATCTACGCGATCATCGCCATTAGATATGAGTTTAACCATTAATAGGAGAACAACCAATGAATGGATAGCTAAAAGATTCTCATTCAGCTCAGCCCCCCGCAAAAATGACCGGGTTGGGTTGTAGTATTAATTTAGGAGGCAAAAAAATTTATCCCAATTCAAAACACAACTGCTGAAAAATTGAGTTTTAATTTTAATAATTTTATTCACAAAAACCCCTACTATTGGAGACCTATATGCGGAAGGCTATACGGAAATATGAGAATACTACCTATCGAGTGTAGGTTCAACTATATTTAGCGGCTGGGATAGGTTTGGAAAGGACGAGTATGCGATATTTAAAATTGACATGAAAATAATATATATCTCAGCACTGGCCAAATTTTATACTGTGTAGGTACTATAAAATGGATTATTTCCCGTAGCTAAGGTGGAAGTTTGTCAAAGCTGAGGTTAAATGTAGTACAATCTTTAAATAGCTCTTGTCGACAAACGCAGTATTTTGCATGGTCATGGATCTACCCACGGATTCCGTCACGCCTGAAGAAACATGGATTTAAACTATACCTATGCTTTTAATTGGATCCCCGCGTTAAATTTCAAGAACACCCATCGATCGCCGGAATACAAACGAGCGAACATATAATAATCAAGATCGCAGCTACGAACCACTAGGATGATTTCAAAGGGATAAGAATCGTAAGATGGTTCACCCAATGTCTCTCAATTAACTCTAGAATAATGCATTCTGGAATCGCTGATCTAAATTACTCTCCTCAGGGAATCGTTTTCTTCATTCTCAAGGACACATGAACTGATGCATTAAGACTGCATGCGAAGACTTTACAGTCGTGGATATGAGAGTTGGCAATGACCTCTGGCTGCTCATCTAATTCCAGTGACGTCGCAGTTGAGAATGAGATATAAACATAAATTAGTCGTCCTACCGAGAGAAATCCAGCAACAGCGTCGATACAACTTCAAAACGTTACCTTCTTGCACGCTATCATATAACTAACTCTATTGACATGCTACTAATTTAAATCTATGCTATCAAAAAGAAAAAAAAACGGACACCGGGACAAACTTTACTTCGTCCATCCGCCATTCTTGAGCCATTATCCCACCTCCCTTACAATTAAATGACTCCTAGTGAGTATTTAATAGGTCATAATTATTAACTATTTAAGAATGGGCAATTTAAGAATGAATCAAAAAACTTTCCAGTGAAGAGCTAAAATTCAAAAGTTCCTATCTTCAATGTGATGACGTGCTATGTAGAAAAAACAATGTTACATTACGCTTCTCGCACGTTGCATTCCATGAGCAATCATAATACAAAATAGTCTTTGTTGTGGAGATGCTCGACGACACCATGATAGGCGAGAAAAAAATTGAGAGGAGAAAAAGTTACATTTCATTTCCTCTACAACGATCAAACATAAAAATCAAGCAAAAGCTAGTGAACAGGCTTCTCATTATTTAATGCCTAACTTTGATACCTACCATAATTTTAATTTTACTCCTCTGTCCAATTCTGTATACAAATAGGTGATGATTTTAAGTATTTGGATTCACGACTGAAAATAAACTGTTCTCATACGCCTAACGACGACCAATTTTTTAATATCCTTAATATGTCCATGGCAAAGAAAAAAACTCAGGTTATATGTATGTATACATATTTCCATAAAAAAAACTTTAGTGAGCTAGAAGTGACTCCACAAAATCTACCACTTCTGATGAGTTTGTAACATGAACTGCATATTTTCAAGTGCTAGCTGATTTTTTAGTTCATCGACTCAGGAATAATATCTTCATTGTTCACTGTTCATTTGTATTAAATGATGTATATTAAACAACACGATGAATTGAAGTAAAAATTGTTTGTTCCATCAACTCTTTTTAATGGCGAAAGTGAGTTGGTTGACACGTTTCGACGACTATTAATTTGACCTGATGATGATGCTCTGCGGCGAAATACGTTATAAAGCATGGATTTTATTTTTCGTCATAAAAATGAGTGGGCAAAAAAGTTTTATTTAATTAAATTCTTTCTCCACACTTTAATAAATATAATATTGATTGATTTCAGAAAAACACTTCTGTGATTTGTAAGTAACGAAATGCACAAAATCTACCTCTCCTCATGAGTTTATAACATGAGATGCATATTTTCATGAGTAGGATGAGTCTTCAGTTCCTCGATTCGGTAAATATATCTTATTTGGCTAATTTAAGTGCGACTGTATTATAAGAATTAAACAACACTATAAATTGAAGAAAATAAAACTATTTGTTCCGTCAATTTTTCTAACGACAAAAATTATTTATCTATGACACGCTTTGGCGCATATATTTCGACTTGATGATGGCGCTATGCAGCGAAATACGTTAAAACTATTTTTAATCAAAAAGGTTTATTGAAATGAAAGGTAGTAGCTTTCTTCCAGAATCATTTAATGCGTACGACGCGTTTTGACTCACAGAACCATCATCTGGTAACAAACCATTTAATAGTGTACCTACCAGATGATGGCTCTGATAGCCGAAACCTGTCGTACGCATCAAATAATTCTGGAAAAAAACAACTACCTTTGATTTCAATACGTAGAACTCTCACTATATCACGCCTGAATCGGTTTAACTTATTAAAAAGATAGGAAAATACAAAATGTCTTATTTACTTCAATCCTTTTGCCACGGTTTACTAATATCGAAACGTCGAACTCACTCGCTTCCCTCCCGCTTCGAGAGCAGGTACCACAGTCGGTCTGCCGCTTTTTGATTTATTACGCCGTCTCCAAATCTCCCACTGCCGTCTACTCTTCTCCCCTCCTCTCCCAACAGTCCGCCACCCCACCACACCCTGACTCCATTACCCGCACCTCAATTTTCTTATTTCTGTTTCGCCTCGAAGGCCACGCCCAGGACGCCTCAATATCCTCACTCCCCGTCTAGCGTCGGAGAGTGACTGCGTGTGTTGTGCATATCTCCCAGACCATATCTGCCCCCCCTTAGAACCAACCCTTTGGTTAGGGACTCGTCTCATACATCCCCATCGTCCCATTCCTCACATTAGATGCCCCACTTCGCCTCACACCAGAATCTCGCCCGCCTCCTCCATAGAGCTGCAATCGTAGTTGGAACCGCGTATCCTACGCCCAAACCTCGTCACTCGTGTGATGCGTTGTGTATTATATTTTATTTTATTTTATTCCCAAACCACTGAACACAGCTGAATCGGCAATTTTATATGGGGGTATTCAACAAATTTACCAATTCCACGTATACGAACATCAATGCCCTTAATTATTATTATAGTATTCTACCGATTAAGGTAGGTTTGCATGGAGTATTCAAGAAGTGATCTGGTAGCATCCATTTCCTTCCAGCACTGCCTTCTTTAATTCACTGTAAGGCCTACTCTTTTTCAATCTATCTAGAAATCTTATTCTTTTCCTTCCCCTCCCTCGTTTCCCTAACATTCTACCCTCCAACACCATTTTCAACATCCCCTCAGCGCTAAGCACTAACTCCATCCATACCTTCTGTCTCCTGCGTATCTCATCTAAAAGTTGCCTCTCCTCGCCAACCATGTCCAGCACTTCGTCGTTCCTTTTCCTCTCCGTCCATTTCACCCTCTCCATTCTTCTCCATACCCACATCTCGAAAGCCCCCAATCTTCTCACGTCTTCTTTCATCAGTGTCCACGTTTCCGCACTGAGGAAAGAAGACGAGAGAAGATTGGGGGCTTTCCCTTAATGCCCTTAATAGGGGAAACCTATTCAGACGGGACTCGAGCCCGCGACCACTTGTTTGGCATGCGAGAACATTACTGCTGCCACCGAGATCGGTAACATTAATAAATTGTCACTCGATGCTGTGAAGAGTACGTATTTGCAATTGAGGTTAATCGCTCTTACTCAGCAATTCAGCCCCGTGGGTTATGATCTGTTAATTTCCCTTCGTAAAATTTTGAGGAAAATTTCTCGCGTTTCAAAACCGGGTCAGGTTCATTCGTTCGTAATTGTATCATAAGAGAACGATAAAGTCGCCGCCCTCTGTTCGTGAGTTGGTGACGTCATTGAAGATCTGGCTCACCGACTCGTTCTGGGAGAATCCACAGTTAAGGGAAGGAATCGCTCACGAGAGTTTAGAAACAAAGAGCCTAACACGGTATATATGCAGATCTTCATGACTTCGTACAGCGTTTAAATGTGCGAATCGGCACGTCCAACAATGTTATTCTATTGTCGATTATGTCAGAATTTAAAAAATAATGAAAACCGTGTTTTTTCCCTTCCCCGATCCGTCTCCAACTTCTCGAGCTATTATAAACGAAAAATCTGCGGTCTCAATCCTTTCACTGATAAGTTGATGACGTACTAACCCATGCCGAGAATGTCGCCGCTTCTTAGTTTCTCCTCCGCC
The DNA here is from genome assembly GCF_921293095.1 of Ischnura elegans. Classification (NCBI taxonomy): domain Eukaryota; kingdom Metazoa; phylum Arthropoda; class Insecta; order Odonata; family Coenagrionidae; genus Ischnura; species Ischnura elegans. The sequence continues at coordinate 87,290,810 of NC_060248.1, forward strand.
TTGTGAATATACTGTGCTTGGTTCAATATTATTAAATTCTTGCGAGCGATGCCATCCCTCAATAAAGTTTTCTCCCAGAGCAAATGAATGATCCAGATTTCCAATGACGTCACCAACTAACGGACAGAGGGCGGTGACTTTATCTATTTCTTATGATGCAGTTAAGGACGGATGGCTGAACGGAGAAAATGCTTTTTTCGTCATAATTTATCTTTCTATTTATCAAATTCTTCTGATGAATTGCTGATTAATGGTTTGACTGAACGATCTTATTGCTCATATAGATATGGGTCTGGGAATGGAACTGGGGTCTGGGAATCCAAGTGCCATTCTGTTTGCCTCGGCCGATTTTTAAACTTTCTTCCGCGGAACGGGCGGCCGGATTGGAAGTCCGTCCTTCCTGATTTTAAGGGAGTAATCATGTTTAGCTGATAATATTTCTGGTGTCTTTGTTAATTGTATTCTCGCTTGGTCGTATACAATTGAATTATTTCCCTAGAATCACATTGCAAAAACATTTGCTCAGATGCAATCATGTTTTCCAGGTCCTTACCGTTTGATTGATGTCTAATGGCAATAGATTTTCCCGTAATCCCACCAGCATCTTCAGGTGATCGCCAAGCTACACTTCTGGACTAAAGATTAACGTATCACAGCGATTAAATTCAATGTAAATATCACTTGACACTGTTTTATTCTCAATCCTATTTTGCATCCACTTCAAGATGGCTCTCCCCTTAACAATTCATTATTTATCTTTTATCACCATTGCATCGTCTCAAACAAAGAAATAAAAGAAATCAAAATAAAAACAAACATGCTCACAAATAAACAAAACAAACAACAAATGAACTTAAAAACCAGAAAATAAACTAAACATATACAAAAGTGATATTGGTCATAAAGACACATGCATCAAGATGCTTGCAGGATTCCCAGCAAAACCGTCGTTATCAGGTATCAAAAAACGAGGTGGCAACCCGGAAAACATGATCGTATCACCTACTCACCGCGGAAGCCTTCTCAAGAACTTCATTCAGATTCAATTACACGATAATGCCTACAATTAGGATAGACATGGCTGAAATGTCGGCAAAAAATTGGAAAGAGTAATCCGCTCTTGTCCGCGGGAGAAGGAATCAGCCGAGACGAACGGGATGGCGCATGGACGTTTGATGAAGATGGCTGAGTTGCACATCGAAACATCGGAGGATGACATGAAGAACCTGGCCCGGATCCAACTGCGTATAGATTCTGGAACTCTCTTCCGCCAAATATAAAGACGTCACAATCACTTCAGTCGTTTAAAAGAAGGTTGTACTCCTATTAGAAGTCTTGGGCTTAATTCAGTCTCCTCAACTCATTGAAGTTATCATGTTAGAGTTGTGATGTTATCAAAACTCTCTACATAAATGTGTATATGTATGTGTGTGTTCATTACTGCCTGTGTTAATACTTATATTTTTGTGTTATTAGTATTGAAAGTATTGAATATTTTACATTTTTTGTATAAATATCTACTACCTGTTAGCCTAGCAATAATCTCCATAATGCCTCAATAATAATAGCGTATCTCTATAATAATATTTTTGTCAAAATACCTTTTATTAAGAGTAGAACATTTCCTGTATTTTCTATTTTTTGCTCTCATAAGTTTTACCTAGAGCATAATAAAAATATTCAATATCTTTAGTAACATTTCAAGTCACTCTTTATGCGGTGCTAACGTGGTCTCAATATTGTATTTTAGGACCTAAAATTGCATTTTCTTTTGAATAGTGCTGCAATTAAGTTCATTTCAAAACCCAGGCTTTATTTCAGATGAAAAATGCCGTGTAAGTTGAATCAAAGCCACTTTTTTTAAAGGTAAAATAATAAGAGACTGACCTGAATGGCCGTACTGCCAACTTTCAGTCAAAATCCTCTTTCCACTTTTGCCCACTCAACATTATAATACATCGAAATTAAATGGAAGATGGATAGTAAAGCGGTGCGCTATAGCGGCATAAGGATATAAAAATACGACAACAAAATAAAATCCATTACCATGCATCGATAAAGTACCGATAAGAAAATATGAGAGGGTTGGGCAAACAATATTTTCTCCGTCAAAGAGTTATTCTCAAAGTGATTCATTGTTTACATAATCGATATGCATCATATCCATCAGTTGTGAGCTACCCTCCTACATTATTAGATTCCCATTTGTTATTGGATAACCTTTGGTGCTATGAGTCATTTATCTCTTGGATATTCTCCGCCAATATTCTTTGCTTTCGTAACACGCATCTGGCGGCACCATAAAATAGAAATATGTATTCCCCTGACCTACAAAATAAATACAGCTGGGGGTTACAGCTAATCGTGAGGACCCCCGTTCATCTCGGTGATTATTGCAAACATGCATAAAGCATCTGTTAAACGAGCGTAATTAATCGGCTCTAAAGTCTCACGGCCACAACTAACTGCTTCTCCACTGGATTACATCCAAACCAAATGTCAATATCGCAAATTATAATCCCAAACATGCTTCTGAGCATGTGCATCACCAGCGCATGAAGTACGTGGTATGTGCTCCACCTTTTCTCAAAATAAAGCAGCAAGGTAAAACAGTTTATTCTTTCGAGCACTTTGAATTACACATGTCCTCTGTGAATTGCACGAATTTTGAAATAGAAAATTTTCGGAAGGGAAAATGTAACATCGATTATTAATTTCTCAGCAAAATATTTAGCAGCTTGAATCATAGTGAGATAAACCAATCATTTACCCATATTAAAGATAGAGAAATTGAGCTTCAACCAACTTCTATAGTGCAAGGATGATTCCAATTACTTAGAGCCACGTATTATAAAATTAACATGCTTGATCAGGAAAGTGAGTATATTGTTTTTCGAATTCGAGTGGATTTTGCCAAAACTAGCGCAAAAAAACTAATTTTAAACGAACTCAAGCCACAGGAAAAGTCTCCACTTTGATTTCAACCGACCTCTTTCAAATACTGTGTATCAATACCTCATTACTTGCTTATCAAACTGATTTTCAAAACTGACATTTTTAGTTGCATTTGGCCCAGAGAATTTGTTTTAGCGGAATGGTTCTCGCAACAAATTCGAATTCAAGATGAGTACATCGATGAGCTTATAACGATAAAACTTAGAAACGCCACCACCCCTGTTGCATTTATTTTTATAGTCACAAAAATGGAAGTCGAAATTAATATTCTCTGTAAAATTTGGGATGGGTCATCTTTGTAATTTCGGTGATTTATTTAAGACCGAATGAAGACTTCAAGACTTAGACCGATTCAAATTTGGCATGAAAACATCAATGAAAAGAAGCCCAAAAATATTAGAAGCAAAATTACATATTAATTTCATCTTCTCTTACAATAGGATCTTTTTGGCCAATTAATAATGCTGTTTTATGCACACCTTTCGTTAATTCTGCTAATTTACAGGCTCAGTTGAGCGCTGGGACCTAAAAGTCGGAATAATGAATAATCAAAGTTCAGTATCTACGAAATATTAGACATTTGAACTATTTAAGCCGTCGAAAATCGATGTTAAATGTCGTCCATTGAACAGCCCTTCACTCATCTGCCCAAAAAAAGATGCCCATCTTCCGACAGCTACACCTGGAGGTTGAGAGCGAGCGTGGGGAAGAAGGCCTGAAGGAAGTAGGCTGCAAGATATGAGTGGGAGGGGAGCGAGCGGTCGGTTGTGGGTTTTTAGAGAGACCCTACCCCACACCGCACTGCCCACCTTCCCTCTCCGAGACCACTGATTACGGGGCATTGGCGGATCAACTGAGAGAGAACCCGAGGTATTCCTCCCTCAAACCCTCCCACATCTAATTGACGGCCATTAACGTTCCCTTCCTCGTGTTTACTGATCTTCCAATTGATTGATTTCTTGATTTATTGCCCAAATGTTCTCGTGACGTGCCTTCCTTCAACCAATACCTCCTCCGGGGGGGAAAACCTCACGTATTTTTCTGCGAGGAGAAAGACTGAGAGTATAGCGACTACCTCCACAACCACGTGCTCCCGGCCGATCGTGCCTCGAATGACGTAAGGGAAATAAAAAAAAAGAATAGGGCATATTCCCTTCCTTGGTTCAAAACGGGGCCCGTTTACCCTTTGGCGATACGAAATCACGCACCATCATCGAACGTCACGTGAGTGCACCATTGCGGACGGGATGGGATCCGATCTCTTCTCGACGGTATTCACTAAACGTATCTCGGGGTCAAAATGAGGAGACGAAGACGGCCCGTGGATGTTTGCTGTGGGATGTTATTAAAGCCCGCGTCGAAAGTAAAGATATTCATTTCATGCAATTTAAGCATTAGAGAACCTCTCTCTCTCTCTCTCTCGCAGCCTCTCAAATCTAAGGAAAACATCGTAAAAATTTTAAGAAGACAAATTACGCAGCAGCAAGTGAAGATGATGGTGATAGAATCCTCCCATTATTATTCCTATCATTATTTATCGCATATTTTCTCCAAACCCAGCCGGAAAACGCTCGCACAATAATGTTTTTCTCGGAATGCTACCCATAACAAACTGTTCAGCTTATGCGATGATGACTGCGATCTAGCATATCACGCCAATGTGAGATTTGACGGGTATTTTTGTGGACCGTTTAATCTTGTGCATAATTGAAGCTCCATCACTGACATCACCCCAAAGAAGGATGTGTCTCATTGAGAACATGAGAGGCGTACGGACATAAAATACTAGTCAGAATGCTTTTCACAACTACACGCTTTATTCATATATTTATTTTCTCGTAAATTGTGATTAGAATGTATCCTACATTCACAAATATTTCAAGCAGGAGGTCGTCTAATAATCATTTAACTATTATCCTGATTCTCAGAAATAGATGGACACCACAAATTAATAATTATAACCCTAATTGTAGTTCGGTGAAACCTTTTTGTTCACCTAATTTCATGTATTTACGATTACTTGATTAGAGATATTACAAGTTCAGAAAACTAATAAAATTAGTTTAAAAAATAAGATATTGCTCAAAATAGAAAAAATAAATTGAATCAATAAAATTAAGTACAACCTAGCGGGATACATCAACAGCATTTGCTCAATCGAGGGTAAATAACAAGACTGATAAGGTAGTTGAGCAAAAAAAAACAAGAGTGGACCATAGCAGCAGCAAAACACAGTTAAAAAGTAGAGCTCCTTCTCTTCCCTAGCATTACGAAGATGCTATAATTTGTTTTAATTTCGTTTTTATGGGACTATTTACAAATTACAGCATTACAAAGCTGGACTGATTTAAAATGAACTTCAAATAACTGAATTTCTTGTTTAGTCACTGCCACTGATTACACAATAGATGAATTTGAAAGCTTCAGGCTATAACCTATATAAATTAACATTAGTTTCTCCTTCAGAACCTGGCTGCAGTGGCATTGTCTGTTGTACTTGCTCATTCTGACAGCTCTTCGAGGAAAAGAAAAATCAAAAACTTAAAATCTGTGCCCGCTGACAGGAGAGAGAATAAACTAGGTAAAACAGAGAGAGAGAGAGATAAACTTCACGATAAAGTTTCCGCCACTGGGAGACATTCGTTTTCTTGACGAGGTAAAGAAACGAAGGTTCTATCACCATAACAAAAATACCGACTCACCATTAACGCAAGAAATGAATTTATAGAAAAACATCACCTCAAAACGTATACAAATTCCAAAGGCTGAGATTTAGGAACATTATAACTAATGGAGATATCATAGTAATAGAATCACGTGAATATTACAAATAAGCTTCAAATACAGAATCCATTTCTTAAAAGTAGATGTTTTCAGTATACATACCATTGAAGTTTCTCACTCAGAAATTTTCTATTGTGAATCTAATAATCAATTCAAGCTATTGAAATACGATCAATCCACTGCTACCGAGTATCGAGTAAAATTATACATCCCACTCAATTTGAGACCGCGTCTTCATTTTCAGGTACAAATTAAAGCCAAAGTCCAGGAGAAAGAGCTAATACAAAAATATATGCGAGAAATATAGAAACATATTATGAATTTTCAAGTTTACGTGGAAGTCTGATATATTCAGTAGCAAGGGAAAGCATTGTTTCCATTTTGGGGAGAAATTTTAGTTTGGTCAACAAAACCTTTTCCATAATTAGCGTGATGAGTCCACCATAAAAAGCAATAAATGCAGGTGAAGAATTATCGCAGGCTTTCCCGGTGCATACAATCGTGGAAGGTTACTCGGAAATTCCACCGGGTCAGGCTCTCCAACCCCATCTCGGCCGACGTTTCGATGTACGAGTTGTCCATCGAAACGTCGGTCGAGATGGTGGAGTTCCCGAGTAACTTACACGAATATATACATGTGTAAGACTGTTTGTATAGCTGGTATTATCATTTGAGTGTCTACCTATCAAATTTTGTAATATGACTTCCTTTATTTTAATTGCTTGTCTTTTCAATATGGGCCACTGTAGCCGTTATTGGCTGATGAATATAATTAGGAGGCACTTCTACTGCAAATAACTATCTAAATATAGATAGATAAATCTTGAAATTTGATGAACCACCTGCTGCTCCTCTGGTCACCTCTCAGTCGCTAGAAGACAGGCCTTCCTTGGTAATGCCTTAGCATCCGTTCAGCCAATAACCCACAAAAGCCCTCGACAAGATATACTGCAGACATGCTCCTGTCCACTTTATTAGCAACACAATAGTCTTAACCATTATTATCAGTGTATGGCAGTTTCATCACAAATTCATTTCCTCGTTCGCGTAATCACATTTAACCTTATTTCAAGTTATCAGTCATAACTTATCAAAAGATAGTTGCGGCTTCGTAAGGCTGAAAAAGTATCTTCAAAAACTGATTGCCGGTTTTATAATGTCTAGTTAAAATTTTGCCGAGTATGAAATCCGATGGCTACGACTTCATCCATTCGAAGTCATGAGTTTAACTAAACGTCATTAAGAGCTATCTTACATAACTGAAACTTTCAAGCAATTTCATTTCAATGTGGTGGCTTTACCATCCATCCATAAAGAAAGCAATGTCCATAACCAATAAGAAAGCTATCCAGAAATTACAAAATAACTCCTTTGAGTTTCGCATTCTTCTCTAAATTAAGTTAACTACCCAGCATATAATTAGCATCATTCTCAAAGTTCTTTATCAATATGCGAATAAATTACTCATCATATCTTTTAGGTAAATGACTTTTGTAACCTTATCACCTGACCTTATAAGAATATCCGAAGGCTTGAGCTTTGCATCTGATCATAAAGTTTTAAAAAAAATCGTTTATTGCTGTAAGTGGTGCCATCAACAAGTGCAGCTCTTAACTAATAGCATAACTACCTAAACTAACTAACAGTATCAACACTAAATTTTATTATACCTAAAATAAATAATAATCATTGAAGAAAATCATATTCATCGATAATTACCTACCGCTGAATTTGAAATAATAACTTTTCCAGTCAGCAAATAAGTGGTTGAAATACCCGAGGCTCAAAGTGACCCCTACCGTTGAATCAACACCCTTGCATGTTCAAGGATCCAAAATGAAATCGACACTAAGATAGCCTTGAATGCAAAGCCATTGACTGTGAGATAGTAAGAAAAAGAGAGAGAGAGAGTACAAGTTCACCTCCGCTGATTCTCACCGATAAGTATCTTTACTGAAAGAAGAGTCTAGCTGCATGAGCGAGCGATTAACGGTAGGGTCTGATACCAAATGCTATTCACGGGTCGACCACTAAGTCAATATACTCTCGTATAATATCGTTTCAGGCTTAATTTAGTGGAATATTGATGTATCCATCATTAAAACACTATTGGTACAAGGTAAAAAAATTGAAAAGCACACAAATTATGTATTGAAACCATGGTTGGTCGTAAAGTGTTATATTAAATAGTGTAGAAATTACCATTTGTGTTTTAATCCTCAATATACTCTATAAGGAAAACTTTATCCTAGCGATTTTGGAATAATCTAGAAACAGTGGAGGAATTTTGGTAGAAGCCACGAGGCTATATTTAGTTGGCGGTTTCCGGCGATGCTCAGTGAAATTTGCTGAATATTTTGGTTGAATAAATTTAAACTTTGTTTTCTCACAGAATTTTCATTAAAACACCACGATGGCTTCTATAGTCAACGTCATCTTTTGGTGAGAAATCGTCGAAATCATGGTCGCGTTTTAATAAAAATTCTGTGGGAAAACAACAAAGTTTAAATTTATTCATCCAAAAGTCTGTTTTTAGATTGAGTATTACGTCTTTGTAGGCTGGAGAAGCGAAATAAAAAATGCGCTCATAATTAGTAATGATGACCTCTTGGTAGTAATAAATCCCACCATAATGCCTTAAAGAAAGAAAACAGTTAATGATTGTACTCCCAGCGTATTTAATCCACCTTCTTTATACCTAAACTATCGATCACTACATCTGCTCATGGCAATGAAAAACTTGAAATTTCTGTCCAAATTTAACACCACTCCTTTTAGCAAAATTTTAAAAATTTCCTAAAAATTCCTCGAATAAAACCTTTAGAAACTTGGAATTTGACTCATGTTGGCAGAATAATTTAATGGAAAGGAAAAAGTGAGCGCTTGCTGAAATTATGGGGAATTTGTCGTTATTTATAAAAAAAAATACACGAGGTTTACCTCCCGAAAGCTTTTCTTCTTTCAAATTCTACTAACCGCGGATGTCTCCAAAAGAAATTCACGGGGGTAAATTTATCAGCATGATTACAAACGATTTTATACCCATAATGCTTGATCGTATTCTTAAATTCGTTCATAGCTTGAAATCTCGTATCCCCTTATTCGTGAGGTGAATTTGGCTTACGTTTCACCAGTAGGAAATGCACCATCAAATATATTGCTATGGAATTGGTACGATTTTAAATTAATATGATTTTCCGACTCATATCCAATTCCAATGCAGTAATGGCATATTTTGGACTAAAAATTAGAGGCAGCGGAAAGAACATATCATCGGGGCTCTCATAGATACTATATATTGGAATGGGAAGAGCTTTTTTCATCGAAAAAGACGTTGTAATATAGCTCGTCTCGATGCAATGAATGCAATTTCCAATAGAAGAATGCGCTGATATACTGACATAAGGAAGCCCTTGAACGTTAGCTTAAACTTAGTTATCACCAAAGAATAATGATCAATAATACTGCTGGGATCAAAGGCTAAGAAGATGTTGAAAGACTGCTATGGCACCAGGAGTACGATGATAGCACCATGTACTAAATTTGGTTTTAAGTGGATCCATAGCTGATAATGCAGTCTTCAATCATTTTCTTCAATACATCTTCCAAATTCACTCTGTCTCGAGTTATAATGATGGGGTTTTGATTCTGACAGGGCCAAATATTCATTACTGCTAACCTTCGCCAACCCCCTGAAAAAGCTCGCGTGCCGACAAATTGAGATATTAGCGCACCAATCTCCATCGAGATGGATAAACACGACAATAACGGGCGTAAACACATCAAGGTGGACGGACTGAATGGAAAATTGAATGTTAGGCCACCTTGAAGAGCGACCTTTCATCCAACTAAAGTCGGTCATCACAAAATAATCAAGCGCTCTCGGGAGAACAAAACGCTTTCTTTAATGGCCGTCAAAAAGGATAATATCACGGGAGACGGAAGTCTTCTTCCATCCTTTTTCGGGTGAAGGTCCCTCCAGGATTTTGGGCTCACTGCGAAGGACTCACTCATGACAGATAAAGAGAGTGAAAAAGTTGAGGGAGTTCAAGGAAAATATACCCTGTCCATTACCGTTTTTAATGCCTGCACTTTGGGCAGATTCAGGTGGAAGGGAAATTGGCTACATGATAGATTCTCGGACACTCCTCCATTCCACGCAGCAGATAATCTTCCCTTCTCCTCGGGGCGAAATATGGAGGAGGGCTGAAATCTCATCTTCGGCGCCACTAGTGAAGGGATGAAAAAGCGTTTGGCCCGCCCTTGGGCCGCACGTTCCCGTCGCAACGAACTTTGGCTATCTCCTGGCATCTGTATCAGCCACGTCCGTATCATCGACAATGCGTCCCCTCTCGGCCCGAGCCTCGAGCGTGTGAATATCGACTCCTCGGAATCGGAGAGCGCAAATGGGACGCTGGGAACGAGTTGATCTCCAAGGTGGTCCCTAATGGTGCTCAGGTGTCCACAGCACAATCATCAACACGGCGTATTTTCTTACGCCTTGAGGTTTATATTTATATCCTTTAAATGAATTTCAGACTTATCAACTGTGAGTGACCGTCTGCAAAGAGATCATTGTAATATATTTTGTCTCGCTGGAATGCATACAATTTCCTTATTATAGAAGAGTATGCTGATATGCTGACATAATGAAGCCCTTTAACGGCAACTTCAACTTTGATATCGTCAAAGAATGAAGATAAATCCTTATGTTGGGAACAAAGGTTAAGACAATGCGGAAAGACTGCTATGGCACGAGCAGTACAATGGAATACGGCACCATTGTAAAGCACCTAAATTTATATCTAAGTGGATTCCATTGTTGATAATTCATTCTTCAATAATTCGCTTCAATTCATCATCCAAAGTCACTCAGTTTCGAGGTATGATGATGGGGTTTTGATTCTGAGAGCACCAAATTTACTTTACTACTAACCTCCGCCAACGCTACATGGCAAAAAAATCGATGTATTGAAATCTTTTAGTCTATTATTACCATTGAAACTTAACTCATAGCAAATTAACTTGGCAAAACTATGTAGTTGAAAAATTGAGAAGAGTGCCTACGGGTTCAGAGAAACTCATTATGTTATAACTGCATTTAAATAGAACTTATGTCCGATTTTTTTTAAATTAAGTAAGTTTCATATACGAAATTGAATCGCCTAAAAAGCTTTGCTTATACGGTATACTTACAGTGAACTCACTCTGCTTCCCGCTTCTCCACTGATCGCTCACGGTCGATTTATTTGGTATGTTGCACTCACCACAAGACTTTATATTCGGCTAGATAACTATCCCCGTCTTCCTTCGAGTTTTTTCACAGCATTCAGCCGAGTCAACCCGACAATCATAGAAGAAGATAAGCATTCAGCCGAGTCAACCTGACAATTATAGAAGAAGATAAGCTACTGCTTTTTGTTCATGCATATAAGACAGGACACCTCATATCAAGTCATGAGACTCCAGTCCCAACTTTTGTGTGACAGGGAAGCTCGCTATCTCCATGGATTGGAGAATTTTTTTATATTGCGAATTGAATTTGTTTCCTTCGACTGAAAATTATATTACCACTTCGTCAAGCAATTGAGTACGAAAAGAGATTTTAGAATTTGAAATGGATAAGTCATTAAGGATTTGGCTCATGAACTCTTACCAGTCATATGGTTCAACAATAGAGCCAGCCGTCTCAACTTTCGGCTGCTGCGTTATCCTAAGATTGGCACTCATCCCCTTCGAAGCATGGAATCAAGAATGAAACGGCAAAATTAGAGATCATGCGATAAATCTAATAGGCCTAATTAACTTACCACGACGATAGCGTTTCTTTACAGGTTGCTTATTTCTACTGGAAAATAAGTACATCTCCATTAAACTGAATACTCAAGAAAATGAGAAATAACTGGATTTTTGTAAAATAAAATAAATTATAATCTGATCAATTTTTATTAAGCATTTCATTAGAAAAAATTATTTCTTTTCCTCATAATAGTTGATGTTTCAGTGGTGACCTCGAATTTCAGTAGTGGTGACCTCGAATTTGAGTAGCTCCGCAGCCATCATGTATGTATAGTATAGTATATATCTCTAGTTTATATTTCCTCTACGGCGAAGCCAGGTCGCGCACTCCTCAGAGTGGTAAGAATCGAAAAACGATAGCGAAAGATTCCCTATAACTTCAGCAGACATAAGAGACATAGCTTCATCTTCTTATAACCTCAACTGACTGCACTCAATGCTTAGAAGAGCTCTGGAAATCCTGAGAGGGCATCATGCGTAGCGGATGTGAGAGAGAGTTATGAGCAGCAGTCAATCGATCGGGCAATGACATATTTAGCTCCGGAAGGGACCCGACGCGACACTGACATCGTCGTCAGGGCCTCAAAAACTCTTCTTTCTCCCGACAAGATTTTGAAAGGTGATCTTTCCTCCACTGGGGAGCAAGGTGATGCGGGGAGGTTAGGAAAAGAGGAACATATAACCCCCTCTTGCAGTTCCAACCATCCCAAATAATGTCTTCCGAACTCAACCCACGGGAGGAGGTACAAAAAAAGGGACTCGACCTCAAACGTTGTGTCCCTCTCTCTGTGAAAGATGAGTGGCGGTCTTACTTCTTTCCCATCACCCGCTCCAACCCAATACCCCCACACACACACAGATGACAAGACAAATCCGTCCATTAGTCA